>NC_058409.1:43960391-43987761 GCF_002201575.2 Neomonachus schauinslandi | reverse complement strand
CCTCCATCTGCCCCTTTGGTCCTGCCCTTACACAGTCAGGCATTATCCCCTTGGAAATAAAGCTGTTTATTTCTTCTCAGCCCTCTGACCTGCCTCTAAAGATGCAACCAATGGCCCCTCTCGTTTCATTAAAAGAGAGAGAGACTCAGGATGAAAACCCAAAATCGCCTTATGCTTTAAATTTTAAGAAATCAAAACCTTTAAGAGAACAGTACTTTTGAGCTTATATTTTGGAAACTGGAGTTAATAAAGCAGCCTTTTTTTCTGGAGAAACTTAACCTAACATATATTCTCCCCACTGTTTGTACACCCAGTACATGTAACATTTGCATTTTCTTTTAAAACCATAATAAGGAGAATTAAAACCCTATGATTAAGCATTTAACATAAAATTAAAGGGCCATGGCTATTCATTAGGAAAGTACTACATACCTAGAATTCAATCAGATCTCAAATAGATTTTTCTTTCTATATAAATTACATTTCATAGATTTGATATTTCTGCTTTTCAGGCATGGCTCATAATATATATTTTTTTCATATCTATAGCATTTCTGGAGTGGGATGACACATTTTCCTGAGTTTACCATGGCTGGACTTTTAAATCCCTGTAGAAATTCCAATTCTCCTGTTTCCCTGAACTTCATTAGGCTGAATAGAGAGGGGCACAGAGTAGGCATGAGGTGAGTACAATAAATTTGCCTGCCTGCATGAACCTTACAGTTTAGAAGGGAAGGCATAATTCTGAAATACACTTCTGTACATAGAAGAACTTTATATATGCTAAAAAAACTATAGTAACGTGACAGGAAAGGTTGAATATTTGGAAACAGAATTCATTGTAGCTCCTAAGCTTCTGCTGTATTCCATGATAAATCCCAGGTATATTAAAATAAAAATTATGAAGAGGAAACAAAAGTTCAATATTTACCTGTTCTCTGTATGTGGAGGGATTGTCTGCATTTGAAAACAAGAGAAAAGTACTACATGGAAAGAAAACGAATTTGCATCAGTTTTAAGAACCCAATTAAAAAAATAAATAAAATTAAGAGACAAGAAACAAGGAAAAGCATTTGCCATAATAGTGAAAAAGATCCAAACTACTTATCATATCTAGAGCTCATACAAATCGATATGCACATAAGACTGCAAGAGTAAATGGACAAAGTGGTAACAAATGACAAAAGAGGGAACTCAAGGGTCCAAAGGGAAGAAGACATTAAATTCACACATGTGCACATAAATACAAAGGAAAGCTATTGTAAGTTACCATTCAGTAGCAAAGACTGCGGCAGAGGCTGTATTTGGTGATGGTGCTGGTAGAATGAGCTGGTCACTTCTGCCCACGGATGAGAGTGGCACTGAGGGAACCTTTCTGGACATCAGTTTTACATATGTCAACGGCCTTAAAAATATTATGTTCTTTGTGTCCACAGTATATTGTTAGGCGAGAAAAGCAAATTATGAAACTTTTTAAGAATATAATTCCATTGCTTTCCCATGGAAAGAGGGGAGGGAGGGAGGGAAAGAAAGAAGGAAGGAAGGAAGGAAGGAAGGAAGGAAGGAAGGAAGGAAGGAAGGTAGGTATTGGTGCGGAGATAGTGGTAATTTTGTTTTTTTCTTTAAGTGTCATGGTTTTTGTTTGTTTCTTTGTTTTTGCAATGAGTCTCAGTTGCGATCAGAAAAGAGAAAAAATTCTCTTTAAAAAGAGCAAGAAACTTGCAAAAAATGCTTACATCCTTTGCCCCAGTAACTCCCCATTTAGAAAATCATCCAAAGGAAATGGCACAAGTGTAGACAAAGATTTATGTATAAATATGTGGTTTAAAATGAAGGAGACTGTTTAAATAAATTCTGGAACATCCAGAAGATAGACTATTATGCAGTTGTTATAAATTATATGTCAGGATTTTCAATGACATGGTAAAATACACTTCACAAATTTTAAGCAAACAGAATAAAACAAAACAGGGTATAAACTGTATAAAAAAAATAATCCCAACCCCAAAAAATGCAAAAAAGACTAGGGAAAAAACCCACCCCAAAATGTTAATAGTGGCCATCCCTGGGTAGATTAATTATTAAGAACTTTTTTCTTGTCTTTTGCCACCCTTTAAAAAATTATGTACTTCTGTATTATATACTGTTATATTATGTACTTTTTTGTACATTTTCTTTTTGTATTATGTACTTTTATAAGCAGGAAAAAAAAAACCTAGATCTTCTGACTCTCCAAATTAAGTTCTTTCCATTATAACAGGGTATAACAGTTTTCTTCAATAAATAGCTTTGCCTCAGACTAGAAATGATAAAGTATTCGAAAGGGGCCATAAACTCTGCACACCATTGGGAAAATAAAATTTCTCCCAGTAAGCAGCAGGCATCACTGTCCTCTACCTACTTTGCCCAATGACACACCAGCTAGCTAATGTCCATTATTTAGAATGACATACTATGCTGCTAAACACAAGCAGCCAATAATCCACACTCGGGGGGACATCATTTCTAGAAACACAACCTCCAGAAGGTCTGCTTTCCATTAATGATGTGCTAACTCTCAGAAGCAAGGATCAATGGCAGGGCTACATGCAGTACCTTGGATGGTTGCATCGCTGGGTGCATTGAATAATCACTAGATAAACATCTGAGTGCCAACTGCAAAAAGATACTCCTGTGGGTAGTAAAAAATGTTCTCTGTTTGCAAGTCGAGGCTTACCCCTGTGTTTTGGAGATACCTGAATTGGTTTGGCTCTTTTCCAACTACAATCTGTTTGTAATCACCCAGGGTCTGTAACATCAAGAAGTGTTATGAGGGAATTAATTCTTTCTATGTGACAGTTGTTAGTGTAATTCATGTCCTTGTTTTTAATTGCTGGATCAAATTACTTTGTAGATTATTTCATATTTCATCCCAAGAGAAAGGAATAGAAAAAATGTACAGTGCCTGTGGTGACTTATTTGTTTAGTCTACCCAGAAAAAAAAAAAAAAAAGAATTAAAAAGATTGACTTTCTAAACAAAATAGCTCTTCTCTAACCTTAGAGTATATTTTGGATGATTTTAGATGGAAAGTTAGCCTGAGTATATTCTTTCTGTTTAAACACTCTAGGAACTAAGTTTATTTTCATAACGGTTCTGCCAAAATAATGTCCATAAAGGTCACAAAGTAATATCTCCTAATAAATACTTGGAAAAGGATTTACAATTCAATGCTCTTTCGTTAAAAGCAGCACCTTGCAGATAAGAAATTAATGAGATTTAGAATAATTTATTAAGGAACACCTAATAGACTCTCGTGAGATTCAAATGTCAAGATGTTAAAAAAAAAAACACAAAAGAAACTTAGCAAATGCAAATTATATTTGGGGAAAAAGACAAAGAGTATTTGAAAAATCTTGTGTTTGTTTTTGCAGCACTGAAATTTAATTCTTGTATTTGAATACATACTCAGTAGACATTTCTTTCATTTTTGAGTCAAACACATCAAATGTTTTCACCCAAATGTTTCGAATCTCAGAAAGCAATCACCTATTTCTTAGGTGTCTTATGAGTTGAGAGTTTACTTGTAGGCTGACAGGGAGGTGAAAGCCCAGATGAGACAAGCTCACATAACTGAAAAGCTATAGAGAAAAATTCATTGTTCTATTTATTTCCACTTTGTGATGAGTCAAGTGGAGAGCAAAATGTTATTTACAACAATGGGACACTTGAAATGAACTGTTGCTGTAACTGTCCAAGGCCAGCCAACATTCATATTGCCTTGTAAATAATCATCTTATAAAGCAGACCAGAGTGATAAACTAAGAGGAATTATAGATCAGCGATCACTTAAAAGCAAGCAGCAGGAAAATTGATAAATACCGCCTGGCTGCTGGCAAATAAAAAACCCAGTCATCATTAGAGAGGGAGCGGCAACTTGCTGATTGCTGGGAAATTACGCCAATAGACAAATGAACAGACCAACTCACTTAGGGCAAAGGTATCTTGTAGTTCAGGTAACAAAGTACTGTCAGCGCGGAAAGTCCTTAAAATAGGAGCTGACCCTGCTACCCTGAAAACAGAAGAGATATATACAGATGCAGTGTTGAAATGTTGGCAGCCCTGAATCCGTTTTCTCGGCCAAAGTGCTGCATGTATTATCGTCACTGTCATCTTTGAAAAAGGAAAAGAGCTATCTGTAAAAATAGTTGTCTTTTCCACCCCCTGGCACTATCTAATGATTACAAAGAATTCCTGCGGGCACTTACGTCTCTCCAGTCCATTCTACTCTATTAGAGGAAACCAACGTGGTTATATTGGTTTAAACGCTGGTTGTAGAGTTCTCTATTTTAAATGTTGTTTGTTTGCGGATGTGTTGATCAAAAGAAGCAAGTTACCTGTTACAGGCTAAGTTGATTGATGGCGTAGGTTTTCTCGCTACACTTGAGCCACTACAAAGCAAGTCTCTGATGTCAAACGGGCTCAAATCCATCTAAATAAGTCTCCTTAGGAAGACAAGAGGAAGGCATGGGGCTACCAGGACTCCACTGGGGACAATGCCACATCGCCCCTGTGCTTAATACCGATTTCATCTTGACTGGGAACAGCAAACCATCTGAGGACTTTAGGGCTGCTCATTTGTTATCATAATTTACCTGTGTCCAGGGCATTAACATTTACAAGGCCAACTGACATACTCGGAACAGCTCTGTGAAGTGACTGAGGCCCAGAGAGATCTGGTACTCATCCATGGAACGAGAGACAGAGTCTCATTTCCACCACCTACACACTCAGATGCTCTGATTCTAGCTTCCAAAGCCCTGTCCTCAATTTAGCTGTAGTTCAAACATGATTTCCCCCTAGTCTGATTCAAATAAAGACCTGTACAAGAAAGTCAAGCGCAGACATGCTATTCTTTCTATGGCTGTTTTTATCACACATATTCATGGTTCAAATAAATAAAAGAATTAAATTAAGAATGATCACATCGCAACAACAGAAAGAGAAAACTTGCCTACTTGATGAAGCAACTGCGAAGCCAGAACCAGAAGAGTTGCAAGTATCTAAGAGGATGGTAAGTTAATACTTCCTAGAGCATCATCACATTATAAAAATTTTTCATTATATAAAATATTTCATCAGGAATTGTAACAGGTGGCTAACACATACTGATTTCAGTTTATTTTTGTATACTTGCTCCAAAAGAAGACTTTGTATTTTAAAGTACAATTAATATGATGAGTATTTCAAGGTATTTACTGTAAGATTTCACATAAAGATTTTTGTATTGATTATCTTTTGCTGTGTGACCAACCATCTAAAACTTGTTAGTTTGTAACAACATTTATTTATTTTTAAAGATTTTATTTATTTATTTATTTGAGAGAGAGAAACAGCATGAGAGGGGAGAGGGTCAGAGGGAGAAGCAGGCTCCCCGCTGAGCCGGGAGCCCGATGTGGGACTCAATCCCAGGACTCCGGGATCATGACCTGAGCCGAAGGCAGTTGCTTAACCAACTGAGCCACCCAGGCACCCAACATTTATTTAATTTAGCGCACAATTTTATGGGTTGGCTAGGATAACTGGAATATCTGAAGTGGCTTTTTTGCTGAGGGTCAGCTTGGCTGGAGCTGGATGGTCTAGGATGACCTTATGTGTCTCATTTTTGGCAGATTGGTCTATGAGGGTCTCAGCTGGATAGCTTGTCTTGGCTCCAGGTGGTCTCTGATCCTTTGTTTGATCAGCATAGATTTCTTCTCATGTTGGTTACAAAGTTCCAAAGTGTAAGGAAGAGAGATGACAAACCCTAATAGGGACGTGCCTTCTAAGACTCCATTTGTCTTGTGCTTGCTAGGGGACAGGGAGATGGGTTTGGTAATGGACATCATACCAAAACCTGAAAGATGAGTAGGAGTTAGACAGACTAAAGAAGAGTTGGGGTCCAGGGTGGATGAAGGGGTGCTAGGTATGAAGCCCAGAGGAAGGAGAGCATCTTCAAAGAGAGTCTGGTCTGTTTTAGGAACTGAAAGACTTTGGCTCTGGCTGAAGCCCAAGGGAAGTGATAAGTTTCAAGAGGTCAACCTGGAAAGGAAGACAAGGGAAAGATGACAGAACTGAGGCTATTTTTAGGTACAATGAGAAATCATTAAGGGGATTTGAATAGGGATAAAATAAAACCAGGCTAATATTCTGGAAGAACCACTTTGTAGCTGAAGATCTGATTAGAGGGAGCACAGCTGTAGTAAAAGAGACTTGTTAGAAGGCTATTGTGACTTCTTGCCTTAAAATCCATTTTTGTCAGATGCTAGTTTAGCTATTCTAGCCCTTTTTTCCTCTTTTGGTTATTGTATTCATGGTCTATCTTTTTTGCATCCTTTTCCTTCCAACCTATCTATCTGTATCTTTATATTTATGATGTATCCCAGATATATAGCATATAATTGAGTTTTGTTTTTTTATCAAGTGTGATAATATTTATTTTCTAATTAGAATATTTAATCCATTTACATTTAACTTAATGATATGTTGGGTTTAAGTTTACCATCTTAGTATTTTTTTCCCTATCTGTTCTTTGGTTCTAGTATTCTTCTTTCTTGCCATATTTTGGATTAATCAAATAATTTTCATTCTATTGCCCAAATATCTTGTTAACTATATATATTATATTTTATTATTCTTTTAATGGTTACCTCTACAGTATGCATCCTTGACTTATTAAAGTCACTTTTAAATAGGTATTTTTCCAACAAACTAGAAAATTCCAACAAACCAGATTTTACAAAACTTTAGTTGTACATGTATTTTTATATCACACTAGATTTTAAAATTATTGTTCATTTCGTGTTCATCTAGATTTACCCCTATTTTTACCTGTTCTGTTGCTCTTTATTCCTTCCTGTATTTCTATGATTCCATCTGGGATCATGAAGAATCTCTTGAGTATTTGTTTTAGTATGGATTTGGTGATGAATAATTCTGTCCGTTTTGGTGTTCCTGAATATGCCTTTTTTTTGGCCTTCATTTTTCAAGAAGACTTTTGTTGGGTATAGAATTTTAGGTTGCTTTTTATTTTCTTTTAACAATCTAAAGATGCACTTTCTGCTAGAGATGCCATCCAAGGCAGAAAGAGGGGGAGAAACATCCAGACTTCTCATACTCTTCTGCTCTTCTGTTTCTTTCAGTGCCTCCTGTTATCTGAACCTAGCCAGAAACCAGCAGGCATAGGAGCCCTGGAAACACAGCCTGCTGCCTTCTGTTCTCTTGTGATGGACCTCAGAACATAGGGAGGCAAAGAATGGGTCTGAAGGCAAGCAGGACACAGGCTTGCATAATAGCTAGCATTTATGAAACATTTACTTTGTACCTTGCACCATGCCAATCATATTACATGGTGTACCCATGAGAATAGACTAGGTTATGCTACAGTGTAAACAAACAAAAATCCCACGGCTTAATGAACACAAAAGTTTTTATCTCAGCTACGTCGTATGCTTCAAAGAGACTGGAGGCAGGCTCTGCTCTACACATAGGGACCCACATTGATGGCAGCTCTTTAATCTTGTAGCTGTCCTAACTGGAATATGTCACCTTTGGTTGCCACCTAGGAGGAAAAGTCCTGGAAAATCGTGCCTGGCCTCTTCACTTCTCACAGCTCACTCAACAATACTAGCCACATGGCCCCAGCTAATGATATGGATGCTAGGAAGTGTTGATAAGCACATGGAGTATTTGGTGAGTGTTACTGTCTTTCTTACTCATTTTCTCATTTAATACCCAGCTAAGAAAGTCTGAGGCCTCACTGCACAGGTCACTGGAATTTCATTTTTCTAGTAGGTTCTCCCTGCCAAGTACCTTCTGGGAATTCCTTAGTCATGCTCACATGTCACACCCATTCCTCCTGGAGGTCAGTTGTCACCTCCACTGGCCATCTTTCCTCTAGACGCTACAGGAGACCCAGGAGGTAAATCAGCTCTTGCAACTTATACTTGACTTCCCTGAACTACATCAGCTTTCTGCATTCTACTGTTTTATCCCAGGATGGACACATATAGCTCTCTTAACCATACTGAGCACACACAGAACAGACAGCAGTATTTAACAAAATTCTAGACGGCCTGGGGATCCTAAAAGGTAGTTAGAACACAGTAGAGGAAAACTAAGATATTAGCTAACTTCTACTTCTAGATCTTGTGCTTTAATAAGTGGTTATCTTCTGGCTCTGACCCTTTTCTTAGACTCCTCGGCCTGCTGTAACATTTACAGTGGTCAGACCACAATGGCAGTTCTGTTTCATGTGCCTCCTACTCAAGGGGACAGATTTGCTCCTGGCATTCAAGAGAAGAGAAATACTCTCAGCTTTACAGCTATTTTCTTCAGGGGAAAAGTCAACTCTTAGACCACAGTGTGTGGTCTGGTCCTAAGTGCTCAGACAGGGCAATCACAAAATTTGATGTTCAATTTCCCAAAATCTAGATTATACCACCTGAAATAACATCACAAGTGGGTTTTCACTCCAGAGTAGACCTTGGCACTTCCTATCTGGTTTCTTTTAGTTTTCTGCCCCCCAGTTTAAGGTAAAGATATGCTTCTCCATCTATCCTGTCATTATCTGGTTTCTGCTCCTGATCTCCAATGAGTAATTTTAAGATAGAGCCCATGTGTGTGTGAGCATATGCATATACATACATCCAAGAACAAAGAATAATGTGCTGACAATTAAGTTTTTAAAAATTGCATTTAGGAAAAAATGTTTTCAAGTGCACAATCCTACTAAAAATATATTAATTTGCATTTCTAAACAAAATGAGCATCATGCCAACTTGAGGCATTTATATCCAGGTTAATGGGTGACAATCTTCTTCAAAAATGACACGTACACATTTGCTTTACCTTTGGGTCAGAAAAGTGTCCTTTCCAATTATTTTCTTAAAATGAAGAAAGTCTTTTCCAAAGATAAATTGATGTCTTTACTGGTAGAGACAGAAAATTGCTAGAAACATTTAAAGGACAGCTTACTAGTTTTAAAATAAAAGTCTGTCCCACTGGAAATTTTGCTGCATTTGGGACTAATGCCTAGGAGAAGGAGCTGGGATTGAGATATATTTGGTGGTTGCATTACAGGTAATTTTATGGTTGCAAACAGTTGTTTGTGTTTATGGTTTTGGGTATAAACAACGACAACAACAAAAAAGTAAATTTTCGGTCATGCAACTGAAAAGTCTAGAGCATCATAGTCCAATAGAAATATAATGTGAGTTACACATGTAATTTTAAATTTTCTAGTACCCACACTAGGTGCAATAAGTAAAAACGAATAAAGTAAAAATGAAACAAAATAAGTAAATAAATAATAAGTAAAAACGAAACAAAACAAACCCCCCCCACACAAAACCAGGCTAAATTAATTTTAATAATATAATTTATCAGCCCAATATATAAAAAATGTATTAGAATGTATTTAATATATTTATATTCTACAAAAATATAAAATATACCAAAATATATAAAGCATTTAGTAGCTACAGGAGGCTAGTGGCTACCAGGTAGAAGTGTGTAGATCTAGAGGCATGGCTGAATACAGAGATTCAAATGAGGGGAAAGGATCCATTTTTCTCCCCAGTTTCTCTATTCTGCTTTTCTTTGGCCTCATTCTCAAAGATGCTCCCTCCTCATGGTGGCAAAATGGTGGTCACACCTCCAACCTACATCTTTTCAGGTTCAGGACCCATATCAAAGGAAGTTTCTCTTTCCTCAACAGTGGGAACAAAAGTTCTGAGCCAGGTGGCCGTGTTTCCATACCTGAAGCAATTCCTGGAGTGAGGAGAGTAGAACCAAGGTCCTAATCACATGACCACCCCCAATTCAGCCCCATCAAACCACATATGCTAAGAATAAGGGAAGGTCCTGAGAGCAAAAACAGGTGCTGTCACCAAAGCAGCTGTGGCTGGACAGCAAATATGAAAACAGAAGCAAAAGGAAAAACCAGAGGTTCTCTTCTAGAAATCAGCAGAGGGCGGACGGCAACTGAAGCCCAGGGGCTGAGAAAACATTTCAGGACTACATGGAGCCCTGATGGGCTTCCATACTCGAGGGCTGAGCCAAGGAAGGAGACTGAGAAGGGGAAGAGGAGGGGCTGTGACACTGACAGAGGGAAGCGGGGGAGGCAGCTAACCCACAGAAGCCAAAAGTGAGAACTGTTCTGGTGTTTAAGGTTGCCAAGACTCAAGCAAGAGAAGCACCAGCAAGCGTTCAACTGCTTGAATGAAGCATGGGTCTTACTGACCTCGGCAAGAGCAGTTTTGGTGGAGCAAGGGGGCAGGAGGTCGATCCCAACAGGCGGAGGGTAGGTTCAGTGGGAGGTGAGGTAATGCCGACAAAGCATGAGAACTCAAGAAGTTTCGGTGCAAATGGGAAGAGAAATTGAAGGTGGTAGCTGGAGGAGGTCATCACGTTGAGAAAAGGTTTCTTAAATACACTGGATATGATTTATTATGCACAAAATATTTACAGTGGGCTGAAATAATACGCAGTCCAGGGTAGAACTGGGCTTGAATTCTAGCTCAATGACTGGCTACTAGACCACCTTTAGCAAGTCACTTGGCTTCCCTGCCTTAGGGTTCTCATTTGTGAAACGGAAGTAATTATGCTGTTTTCATAGGTATGTTAGAAGTACTGAATGAAATAGTGAATGTGAAAAGTACTCTACAACTGCAATTATTATTATTTTTCCTCTTTACTAGCCATTGGTGAATGAGCTGCCCTGTTTATTATTCCTGTGCTTTTGTATTTTGTTTTGGATGTTTCTTCCCTTCTACCATGAACCCAGTATACTCCTGCTCACCCAGCAGGATCCACACAAGAGTGACTCTCTCTCTGTTGGCCGTCTGTCCTGCTTCCCACAGATGCCCTTCGCACAGCTGAAGCAGGGGTCCCCGTGCTCCTGCATGCATGCTGCCCTACACTGCCCCTCTCCGAGGTCCATCCACGCTGGGCCCCACCTGGAGGGCCACTCTCTGAAGGGGCCACTGAAGTGGATGTCCTATCCCAGGTGTCCCAGACAGGTATCAAGTCTTCCTGTCAGTAATTGCAGAAATTCAGTCTTCACAAAACAAGGACCTTCCCTTTTGAACTGTTCAGACTTTATTGTTTGCATCTCTCCATCTAGCTTTTTGCATTCCTGTTGGTGACAGCATAATTCTGTGCAACACAGAAAAACTGGAGGTACAGTTCTCCACGTGTTGCCTTCAGATGACAAATGTATTCTGCTGATGCCTTGGGCAAAATGCCTCCTCCAAAATGCCATTGTCTGAGAATGCTTCCTCCCACAAAACTAGCTGTGGTTACAGGGTGAGGGATTTTATGGACAGAAAGCAAAGGTATGTTTCTCTCTTCCAGATCACTCAGAAGTTCAGTCCTCTATGGCTGCCTTCTGCCATCCACTCTGTCATGTGGCTCTGGGGTGTGTGTGCACCTTCCACCCTCCCTTGGCTTCTGAGGCTGGAGTTCGATCTGCCTCCTGAGCAGCTTTTGTTGCTTATCGCTTTCCTGCCATCTTGTATGTGATGACAGCGAGTGGCCTGAGCACAGAGGAGGAGATTCTAACTTTGTACTTTGTGTAAGTCTTTGTGTCGGCCTTCTTTGAACACCTTCTGACTTTTTAGTTCCTTTAGGCTACAAGAATATACAGCTTTCTCTGTACATCCCTCCCACTTGGGGCAAAACTAAGTGTAAATGGTTTTTCTGCATGCTCGTCCCCCAGAAACTGGAGGGCAGCTGTGTGGATGGGACAGAGGGTTAAATCCTGGGGCTCAGCAATCCTCACCTTTCAAATGACTGCAGCTTGAGTGACTTGCTTGATAGCTATAGGTTACAGAGAAGAGGTTCAACAGAGAATGGGTTTTAGATATTACCATTTTGTTGATTATTTCAAAGTACTGCCATTGAGATATAATTGCTTAGAAACAGTTAAGAGATATGGATCAATGGACACAGAGATAGAACAATTTTGGACACATCAAATTGGCTCTGTTTCTGAGACTAAATATTTTGCTGTTTAGATGCATTTATTTCCTGATGGGGATTTCTTTATGTTCTGGAAACCCGGAAGATTAAGACAGACTCCTTGCTGCTGATGAGGCAGAGTCCAGAATGCATGGCACAGTATCTGGAACATAGAAGAGGCCCAGTGAATGTTTCTTAGGGGACCTGATGCTCCATTTGGCCTGCTGGAGATAGTGCCAGCTCCTCAGTGCTCCGTCCTTGTCAACAGACTCTCCCAGCCACGGAGGTACACCAGAGCAGACTGATGGATTTCACCCAAAGTTGTTAATCCATTCACAATTGGCTGTAAAAGTATGCTTATGAAAACAAAACGGGAAAGCTAAAAACCGTATTTGCAGTTGCAGTGTAAAAATATAATTGCCATGCGTTAGCAGAAAGAAGGGCTCTTTGCAGATTGCAAATGTTATTTTAATACATAAGGAAAATGTACTGGATCTAATGAATTTGCTTTAGCCATCAGCAAAATGGAATTTTGGATTTAGAGCCCCAGACCTGATTTTTTGGGTTCCTGCTGCTATTCATGTTTTTCTCATTCAATCATTTGAAAAAAAAAAAAAAAGGGCTCCTGACCAGGCCGTGCTACCGCTTAGCAGGTACATGACCGTGGGTGATTCCTTTAGCTCTCTGAGTCTTGATTTCCTCATTTATAAAATGGGTGTAAAAATACGTATTTGTTGGATGGCTGGAGGAGATGATGTGTATAAAACATCAAGCAGAGTGCCTGGAATACAGGACAGTACTCAGAAACAGCAGAATGTGCTGTCATGGCTGCCACTACTGCTCAATAGCAGGGTGGGCTTACACCCCCCATTAGTCCTGAATCCAGAGAAAGAACCAATACGGGATGTGTGTGTATACATATATATATATATATATATATATATATATGTATACACACACACACACAGAGAAAGAGAGATATTTATTTTAAGGAATTGGCTCACACAATCATGGAAGCTAGTGAGTCCAAAATCGGCAGGGTGGGCTGGCAGGCTAGAGGCCCAGCAGAGAGAGCCCACATTGCAGCTCAAGTCCAAAGGCTATCTGCTGCAGAATTCGCTCTGGCTCAGGGGATGTCAGGCTTTCAGCAGATAGGATGAGGCCTACCCACATTATGGAGGGAAATCTGCTTTACTCAAAGTCCACTGATTTAAATGTTCATCTCATCCAAAACACCCTCACATAAACATACAGACTGATGTTTGAGTACACATCTAGGCACCATGGCCAGCCAAGCTGACACAGAAAATTAGCCATGACATCCCCGTCTCTTTTTCAGCCAATGCAGTGTAAGATGACAACAGCTTCCTGATGCGTCTCTCTGCTTCTACTACTCTTGTTTCCTTCCTCCCAGGACATTTATAAACAGTGGCAAGAAACAAAACTTGGATTCCTTTTCTCTCATGCTTAAATCCAATGACCTCCTACTGCACTGAGAATAAAAACCAGTTTCTTACCATGCATAGAAGGCACTGCATGACCTGGCCCACTCTGACCTCTTTACTAGAACCTTCTGCTTTGCTCCTGCCCTGTGTTACTGAAGGTAATGCTAGCTGCTATACCGAGAACATCTGGAATCGCAGTGGCTTCACATAACGGAGGTTTACAGCTTACTCACAGTGGTAGACAGCTTCTGACGCAGCTCAGAAGATCCCTGCCTCCCAACGTTCATGCCCAGTGCCTCTTAGGGAAACCCTGACCAACTCAGAAGTTGGAGGTATGGGCCCACGTGAACTAATGTGCTCTCTGTGAGGCAAGCAGAGGAATTTGGAATTTTACTCCTGGGTTGGGGAAAGAAGAGGAGTAAGCAAGTGAAAGGAAAGAGAAAGACCAGTCAGCTAGTGAGAAATCGGGAAGTTGAGTGTTTCTAGGAATGACACAGAGCATGAGAAGTTCTCTTGAAGGCACAACTCACAGAGATGGGAAATTGTTGGCTATGGGAATTGCACTGTGTTCCATAAATCCCTATGACCTAGAAAGTTTTAGCATGACCCACCTTATTCACATGTACTTTATGTAAGTGGAGGGTGTGCGTGTGTGTGTGTGTGAGCGTGCGTGCGCGCATATGGGGTCATTCAAAATGAAAAAGGGGCTGCCTTTTGCCTTTACACTGACCCACTGCAGAATGCAGACAGCAGGTACAGAAGTGGGACTCCAAAGGCAGAAGTCATCTTGAGAATTTAAATCCCTGAGAATTCCCCAAGATCTTTGTAAGAATTTCAGACATCCCATGGGATGGGGAAAAGTTTGTTTTCCACATTGAGTTTGAACTGGTCTCAGGGCTGCAAGCTGGCACGTTTCTCATAAAACCTTCTGACTTCCTGTCATTGTAGTCTTTACCATCATCATGCTGATGCCCAACTGGGGAGGACATTGCCAGCCCCACTTGAATATAGGTAAGATCACGTATCTAGTTTTGGCCAGCAGAACAGGCATGGAAGTGATATATTCCCCAGCAGGCTTGGCATGTGGAAATCCTCCCTGCATTTCCCACTTTGCTCTTCTTCATTTACCAGCCAGGTATTAAGAGTGTGGTGACCTCACAAACCATACACTGAAGATGGTAGTCTCTGTGATCTCAGGCTCCCCGATGTCTACATGTTTCAGAGAATCTCAGGTGTAGGTGGGAAAATGTCTCCATGAAAAATAAGAAAAGCAAATGCTAAATCAGGACCATGATCCTTGCCTACACATACATGCCTTATGGACTTGTAGGAGATTGACAAGGACACAGATGTAAAAAAAAACAAAAAACAAAAAACATACAGACAGGTCAAGCTCTTGGCAATTGGTGCCAAAAGAGCCTTTGGAACAAGAAGGGCTCACTCATTCACTCTCTTATCCCCAAATAGAGTGGCTTGTTGAAGCCAACCATTTCCAGTGGTCTGTGAAAAACTACTTAGTAGGTGCGAACTTCTCTGTGCATGGATTTAAACTCCCAGGTCTGGGAGGATGTTTGAGTCTCCCCCAGCAACCTTTACAGGGAGCAATGAGATAAGGAAATGAAGGGCTTCTCTCCACGTGTCCTCAGAGTAGAGTTCTTGCATAATTTTGTAGTGGGGAGAAGATGGGGGAGTTGTTAGGGACTGTCTTTCCCCCTTATACAGCGGTATTGGGAGCCTTCATGGGAGCAGTGAAGCGAGCAAGGTTTACTGGGAGAGGAAAGTGCCACCCCATTTCAAGATGGAGTAAGAGCGGAGGCCATGGAACCTTTTTCAGGACAGAAGCAGTGGCTTCTCATGACTTGCTGGTGCCATACGAGGTAAGTGACACAAGAGTGCCTTCCTGAGGGTGGACGTATCCAACGGGCTTTGTCCTGTCCACAGAAAGTCTCCATGCCTCTGGAGAAGGGATCCTATTTTATTTTTCTCTTGAACTATACGTCTTGTGGAGAGCTCTATGCCATACCCTCTCCTTGTTAAGTAAGACACCTTGGAGGAAGCTTGGCAGAATCCTAGTTCGAGAACATCTTTTTAGAAGCTGGCATTGTGATTTAAAGTCAAAGAAAAGAAACAGTGCTTCCCTAACTTCAGTTCTAGGAAAGCATCTGTCTTCATCACCTTCATCCAGACTAACAGTTTGAGCTTAGGAAAGACAGATGTGTCCTGCAGGTCCTTCCACCCTCACATGACAAAGGCAGCAGTGCACCATACCTGGCTTGCGAACAGACAGACAATATCAGCTTCCATTTCACAAATACATCCATTCCCTGGGAGGATTTTTTTTCCCTCTGGCTGAGGGAGCAAAACGCCCATTACAGTGTATTCTCCCTGTCCCCAGGCTTTAATATATCTCGGAGCAGCTCTCCTCAGCATTCCACATTATAAAATCAATCTCTATTTAAGTAAGAGGGGGATATTTATTTCTTAATTTTTTAATAATGTATTTTGTGATTTGTTATAGCTTCAGTGTTGTATTATTTATTTATTGTGCCTATAGGGTGCACTGCCACTTGGTAATAGAGGAGCTATCGAAACTTGAGACCTAAGCAGAAATGAGTTCAATAATATTGCTACACTCTAGGACTTTATCCAAAATTAACAAAAGAACAAAAGAACAAAAGTGCAAGGCAATGATAACCCATCTGACAGCACTGGGGGAGCGACTGTGAACGCAGTCATAATGGGGATTTTAAAAGAATGGCAGGCAAGGGGGAAGTGACAAATGGGTGGACTGTTTTACAATTCGGAAGCATTTCATAAACCTCCTAAAACTGGATTTGCTATGTTCTTCTGTGTGTGTGTTTAATGTTTTACTAAGAAAAAAAAAAACCCTAAGGACTCGATCGAACTTGAATGTTGCCCCCCATCATCTGGCAAGCCAAACAGACCGGAATAGTGATGGCTGTAGCTTCGGACAGAGACGCCTTCACTTTGATTCCAAGGCCTGCTGACAATTTGCTGAAAAGAAGGGAGACCTTCACATGGAAAGCAGGGAATGGTTTTGTTTGTTTGCTCTTATCATTTGCTACACACTATAAATGTGCTTCTTACACTTGATTTTTGTTTCCTGAAGTGAAAGTAGTAGGAAGGGACCTATAACAGTTGAACATTCTCAAATAGGCATACAAACATTGGGGACATTCAGATAAGAAAGTCGGCATTAAATTGGCATGTTCAACTCAAAAGATTTCTACCCCTATAAGACATTACTGAAGTCCTGCTGCTAATGATACGATATAAAGTGGGACCAATACCCCCAAACAGTTTGGAATTCTTTACCTCTCTTATTAATTCTGATGTGCATTTCAGAAAAATTATACCATGCTGATGACACCACCTGACATGAAACAATAAATAAAGGCAGTGAAGGACACTTGCCCTTGGTGGAGAGATGCCATTTTTAGTCAGGCAGTCAGCCAGTCTGTCAACAACATTTATTGAGTGCCTAATGAGAGAAGGTGCCATGAGATGGAGAGGAGACGTGGGCTGTGGCCTTGAGGGGCAGCCAGGACAATGAGAGAGTCAGAGGAAGGAGACAAGGCTAAGAATGCCGTAGAAGCAGCATCTCAGCAAGGGCAACCAGGAGGATGGGCAAGTCACATTGGCTGAGCACCGCCCGCCCCGACGTCCACACTAATGGCCTTTTTATCAGTGAGCTCCTTGGGCCCTGACGCAACGCCGCGAGGAACGCGGTCTTACCTTCCTCGAGCCTCAGTTTCCCCAACTGCAAAACGAACTCCAACCAGGAAGCCACGAACGGCCAAGCCGCTGTCGGCGCACCTCACCGCCCCGCGCCCGCAGGCGTCAGAGGGCGCCGGAAGCGCCGAGCAGGGCACGTGGGAAGGGCGGGGCTTCAGCCGCGGGAGACGCCTCCCTGCCTTTCACGTCCGGTCGGACAAGGTTCGGGGTCGAATGAGGGCAGAGCCCTGAAATTCCCGTTTTAAGGTCTGGCTGAGGCGAGGACAAAAGAATCACAATCTGCACATTTGGCTCTAGCACATGTTCCGTCCTGTCATGTTTGTGTGATTTATGCTGGTGGAAGCAAGTTTATGGCTGGATGCCTGTGTAATCTAGTAATCCTCAGGAGCAGAGCAGGGCAGAGCCTGCTGACTCTCCCTTCTGTCTCCTTGAAGGGGCGACGTAGGGGTGGTTCTCCTTAACGGGCTGCAAATCGTCACCCGCTTCCTGGTATCCTGAAGACAGAACCCAAAATGTCTGGTGGAGCGGGCTGTTCAGGTCTCTCACTAAACCCGTGTTTGTGCCCCTTGGAGATCACAGCACAGAGGGAGGGGAATTGGCCTTTGGGAATACATGAGAGCCATGAGGACTTCCGTGGTAGCCATATGAAGCTGTAGAGACTGGGTGAAATAAAGACATCATCAGTAAGTTGGTTGCTCAATCTTGACAAAAGCACAAAGGGGAAGTCTGAATTTTCTTTTTCTCTCTTTTTCATTCAAGTGACTGAATTTATTTGGAGGAGGTAAAGTTGGGGCAGAATGACCGTATTCTCATCAGACAGATGCAGCCTTAGGAAGCCAGGTCCTAGCTCCCACGTATGGGAAGCGAGGCCATCAAAAGATGGTTATAACATATTTGTGTGCTGGAAGATTTGAATGTGGGATATACTTATTTATTTCTAAATACAGTATTTCCAAATAAATTCCTTCCAAATCAGATAGGCTTAAATTTCATGAAAATTAAATGATTAAAATTAAATAAATTAGATGATTAGGCCATTCATTTGTTTAACAATTGTGGATTACCTACCACGGGCCAAATAGGAAACACCAGGTATTGGGAGTTTAGAAAAGACGGCTCCATCCTTGTGCTCAGAGCTCATCTTTGGGGAGAAGCGGGTATAAGGAAGAGCATGGAACATGATGGGATACTGCATATGGTTGATGTAAGTACGAGGTACCCTGGCTGTCCAGAGGAGGCCATGTTTCATGGTAAACATGTATACTGTGACTTTGAGGGTGCTGTAAAACCAAGTGAATGGCCCCAGGCTTGGAGACCTCTGGAAAGTCTCATTCTAGTTTACAAGGGTAAGTTCTCATGCCCTGGAAGGTAGAGACTTAGTTGCTCTGGAGTTGCTGCAGGTTAATGAGTAGAAATGGAATGAGATTGGCTTGGACATGCAGGGGTTGAAATTGCTCAAAAGCTGAACGTCCATATTCCCCCAATCCCGTTGCAAGAAATATTCCCAGTTTCACAGGGTGTTGGCCTGACTGAATCTCCGAATGCTCAAAGTTGCCATAGCCACAGCGAGAAGGGAAGCAGGGCCATCTACCAGAATTACGAGGGGACAGATAGGAAGGGGATGGATGGGTATATTATATAACGCACTCCTAAACTTTGGGGGGTGGTAAAGTGAATTTTGATCAACTGAATCATGATTTTTAACATATTATGAAATCTGGCTCATTAAAATAGCCCTGTGAATAAAATAAAGGCATATACTTTGAAGTAAAAAATAGAACCCAAATCAAATCAAACCAGGGTTTAAAAAAACAAAACAAAACAGAGCTTCACTAGAGGCAATGAGAAGCAAAATGAAAGAAGACAAGAAGCAGCAGAGGATCTCAAGTTTGTTTTTGTTTTTCTCCCTTTACAAAGGAAAATTTCAAATATCAATAGAAAGAGAGGGGCTGGTATAATAAGGACTCGTGTACCGAGTCACTCGGCTTCAATAATGTTGTGAGCTCGTGACCACACTTGTTCCATTTACATCACCCACTCCCCTCCCCCCCCAACCCCCACCAGCCCAGGGACTGAGATGGCAATGTTGACTGGGAGTTCAGGAAAAGGCATACCAAGTAAAGAGAGTGGTGAGCAGGGAGGAATCTATGCCAATTGGGAGGTTGTGCCTGGTGGCCCCAAGTGAAGCGGTGACATCTGTGTCCCCATGCTTGTTGGTTCCTTTGCCTGCCTCTAACCTTTCTGTTTCTTTCCAATGCTCAGGGTTTGAGATTCCAGGAAGTAGCATACAAGTGGTTTAGGTATTTTCCGTTCTAATAAAGGACCGTATCTGACAAGAAGAGGGGAGGAAGGGAGAAAGAAGGGAAATGTGGAAGGAGGAAGGACTGAAGAGTGGAGTACCGTGATTAAGCTTGCAAGTTGCCGCAGCCTTGGAAGATTAGAAGAACTGACTACGTTCCTCTGCCCCCGTCCAGCCCTCCCACACTCCAGGCTGTGCGTGGACAGGCTGAACCACTGCCAATTCTCCAGTAATCCTCGGTCTCTCTTCATTTTGGATTTCTTCGAGTGCTACAGCTCAGCCTTGAATGTCACTCCCCCGATATGCGGTCCCCGGAGCCCCAGGTCTGGGTGGAGTTCAGCTTCCTGTGTCCTCCCTAGCTCCCTACACTCATGCCCATAGTGTCATGTAACTCACTGTTCAATCACTTGTCTTCCCTCCTGCAGATCATGCACTCTGTAAGGACAGGAGCTGTGATTGTTTTGTATCCCCATCTATATCAAGTGCCCAGCATGCAGTAGATGCTAAATATAATTTCTAATGAATGCATTTAAAATAAGCTGAAAATAGAATATGTTGGATATGCAGCAGTGCACATCCAGGAAGAGGGGAATGACCCAGGGCCTCCTTTGTAGAAATTAGACAAAAGGTAACCCAATTTTGAAAACAAATGCCACCTCCAAATTAGGGCACACTGTATGTGGGCTGAATTTCAGTCCTCACTGGCCCCTCAGTCAGACGTCCTTGTGCAGTGAACAACCTGCCCAACCACGGATAGCAGACCTTTTAGGATCTTCATACCAGTGGTTCTCAAGTCAGGCCACATGTTAGAAAAACCTGGGTCACTCTTTGAAAATATCCTTGTCTAAGTTCCAATCTTGGAGATTCACATGCAATTGATCCTGGGGCACTGGTTTATTTTTAAAGCATCTCAGGTATTGCAGCGTGGGTTGAGAACTCTAGCTTTAGACGGAATGGTCGGGAACATCTCGGACTAGGTCTGTCGCAGATGTGTGTGTGCATCATATAGGCACGTGTGGCCATGCTGATGGGTTTGTGTTCCAGCTGCAAAGCTTACACGTTGGCATTGGTCAACCACTGGCACTTCTTCATTCACTGCTAGGAGCCTTTGCCTTCACTACCCACCTCCACACCTCTGCCCCCTGACCTGCCTGCCTCAAGGAGGGAGCCAAAAGGGAGCTGAACCGCGCTACCCAGCAACTGTAACTCAAGACTGTGGGAACAGGAGTTCTGAAGTCCTTGGGCATCTGCACCTGGCTGCCCAACCTTGAGAAAGTTCCTTTATAATAAATTCCCTGCTTTAGTGACCTTGGCTAGGAAATTATGCTAATGGTATGGACCCACTTGCCAGAAATGTGATAAGATTTAATGAGCAAATAATTGTAAAGTACTCCATAAAAACGAATTGTTGTGCAATTGTTAAAATATTTCACTGTATAAAATTCCATAGAAATCTATGCTGTTCCTTTGGGTTTTTAAAATCACTATTTGATTTATGCATATAAGACAGCATTTGCCTAAAAACCCTTTCCTACATTGGTTTTCTCTTTGATTTATTCTCTTTCCTTCTGCCAGCACACAGCCTGACATATGTATAAAGGATTTGTAAGAAAAATCACTTAATGCATAGCGTTTCCTTTGTTGTGACTGTCTTATCATGGACTGTAATAGTTGTCACTTATTCTCAGAATTGTTTGTCTAGTTTTTGCTCAGGCTTATAAATACTCACCTTGGACATGGTTTATAGACACTGTAGGGAAAACAAATACATATGCTGGAATAGTCAAGTTAGATTTATTCTTACTTAAGGAAAAAAATGCTTAAAGGTGTAATGTGTGCTTGATAAGCTATAATTCAGCCTGAAAGATGCAAGTGGCTTATATTTACTCTCTTGAGTAAGCTTGACATTTATGGTTTCAACTCTTCTCAGTACCTCTTCAGTAGGTTAGGTCTTTCCCAGAAGAATGGATCTCAAAGCACAACTTCCAAGAATGCTCTTACCAGAGGAATGGGGACTTTTAACCAACGATGTCCTGTAGAGAAGTAGAACATGAGAAATTCAAGGATTTTGAGTGTTTGTGACGTACCATGAACAGGCTTGGCTACTGATGTACCCAAGGCCACTCAGAGTGCCAAGCCTTTGAAAATGTGTGAGGTAGACAGTTTGCTCTTCAAGCCCCCAAATCCCTAAACAGCACCCCCGACTCCTAGAACATTACCTCTCCTGTTCCAGAAGGAAGCCATCCCAATGTGACCAGGCAGGACTCTGCTCTCCGGAGAAGACCGCAGGGGCTGGTGTTAAAGCAGCAGGCACTACTCATCACCCTTCACCAGAGATACAGCGTGCTGTGGTTTAGGGTCTTATGACTCAGCTTTTCCTCACACTCTGGGTCTTTGGGCAAGTCATTTCATTTTCTGAGCCTCAGTTTCCCAACCTGTAAGATGAAAATACAAATGCCTAACGGGATTATTGTGGGGACCCATGATAAGTCTACACAGTGTCAAACTCACAAAAGGAATTCTTTGAAGGTTTGTATATTAATCCATGAAGAAAAGCAATGTTGAAAATGAGAGTGGGACAGCACATGGTAAAGGAAAACAGGCTTTGGTTTCAGGAGAGCTCTATACCTCTCCCTGCCACCGACTGGCTGTATAACCTTGGATATGTCACTTCACGTCTCCCACCCCCATCCCCTGAGCTGGAAAATGGAAATGACGGTGTCTACCTCACAGGGTACTTGCATTACTAGTCAATCAAATAATACCACTGAATCCCTGGAAAAATGGAAGGATTTCACAGAGTCGATGACCATGGTTTTCATGGTCTCACTTTCAGGAGATAACTCTTCAATAGTCCTTCAATCAGTGTTGAATTGGAGATTAAAAAAACAGTATGATTTTCATAGATCTCAGAAACTCTCTATTGACTTTACACTGAAAAGTCTCTTACTAGTTATTTTCTGCAGAGCGAAATCCAGATCAAATACTTTGTGCAAGGCTGGTGTTTCTCTGAGCTAAGATATTGCACGGCAGCGCTGATTAATGCCCTCCGAGCCACTTGTAAGCCTTTCCTCTCGTAGCATGTTAATAGGTTAAATTTCCTTCATGATTACTAATTTCATATGACTTCACAGGATGATTACATATTTATGTATTATTTATTATGCAAATCTAGCATTATACATTATTTAAAGCCATATTAACAGTATGTATTATTTATGATAGAACTGTATTAATATATATTATTTCAAGTAACTTTGGCTAGGGCTTTTTTTTTTTCCTGTGGATCATGGGCACGGGAAGTTAGTATTCCACTCAAGAATCCATGCAGCTCTCCTTCTGGGGACATTGCCATCAAGTTCCCTATCAGTGCAACTTCTGCAGAGCCATTGTCTGTGAAATGACTGTAACATGGAGGCGCAAAGCCTGCAGGGTTCGGTGACTGCCTACAGGCCTGCTCAGATAGCGCCACGAAGTAGGTGGTTTGTCAATGGGATTCCACCTCCTCTGACAGCAACCCCTCATCTTTCCTCTTCTGGAAAAAAGTAATCAGGTAAATCTGAGAAACTGAGCCATGGTAAAGGTACCCATCAGTTAAGAGGTATTTGTCTGCAAGCACACAGCCTGACATATGTATAAAGGATTTTATAATCCTTCAGAGCCTGAAAAAACATGGCTTAAATATTAGGAATGGACGGGGCGCCTGGGTGGCTCAGCCGTTAAGCGTCTGCCTTCAGCTCAGGTCATGATACCAGTGTCCTGGGTTCAAGCCCTGTGTCAGGGCTCCCTGCTCGGTGGGAAGCCTGCTTCTCCCTCTCCCACTCCCCCTGCTTGTGTTCCCTCTCTCGCTGTTTCTCTCTCTGTCAAATAAATAAATAAAATCTTAAAAAAATATTAGAAATGCATCTCACTGAACAGGAGGTCCAAAGGTAGGTGAGTCCAGGGCTTTTTTTTTTTCATATTTCATATTTTTTTCATATTTCAATTTCTTAAAAACAAAATTGATTGCTTAAACAAAAATAATAACAAAGTATTGTGCAATTTGTAACATCCATACAAGTTAAATGTATAACAACAATAGTATAATGGCCTGGAGGGGAGAAATGCAAGCATACTGCTGAAAGATTTTTAAATTATGCTATAAAAATACTATACAGGGAGTGGTATAGCGTGACTTGAAGGGAGACTGATAATTGAAAGATATGTACTATAAGCCTCTGTACCATGCTGTGAGGAGACCAGTCACTTGGTCATAGTTGATTAAATTAGACCCTTTCCACCCTAGAAGGGGCAACTATTTATCTTGATTGAAACTAGCATATATTCTGAATATGGATTTGCCTTCTAGAGTGTTTGGTTCACTAACATAAGATTGCACATAACATCACATTAGGCCGGGGCCTGACATTCCTACAGAGGAGGTGCAGTGGTATGCACATGACCATAGGATTTACTACTTTTATCATATTCCTCACCTTCCAGAAGCTGCTAGGCTTCTGGAACAATCTTTTTTTTTTTTTTTAAGATTTTATTTTATTTATTTGACAGAGAGAGATAGCAAGAGCAGGAACACAAGTAGGGAGAGAGGGAGAGGGAGAAGCAGGCTTCCAGCTGAGTAGGGAGCCCAATTTGGGGCTCGATCCCAGGACCCTGGGATCACAACACGAGCTGAAGGCAGACGCTTAATGACTGAGCCACCCAGGCGCCCCTGGAACAATCTTTTGACAGGCACCTGGGGGCCAGCTTAGAGAAGACACCCTAACAGAATGGGATGTCATCCTCCAGGATGCAATATATACCGTGAGACAACAACATAATATACTCCCCAGGAACATGCCCAAGAACCTAGAGACAAAAGTAGCATCACTGCCAGTGACCTGGGAATTTCTGCTTTCTGTTCCTGCAGCTCTAGGATCTGTAGGTCTAAAGGTGCTGGTTCTGAAAGGGGTGATTGTTTCTACCCGAGGACACAGTGAGAATCCTATTAAACTGTAAGCTACCACTGCTGCCCAGTCACCATGGGCTTCTTAGGCCAAGAAATGAGCAGGCAAAGAAAGAAGTCACTATCCTGTCCCTGGTAATGGATCTAGATCTTGCGGAGGTTATATAATCAGGGTGGGGATTCTTGAGTCAATCAGTGATCCACTAGACCATCCCCTCTTCCTTTGGCCCACCTTCACAACACATGGACTCAAGCAGCGGCCACGACCTGAGATGGTCCTCGTGACCAGCATCTCGGAACATTCAGGGATGAGAAGTGTGGGGCCTCACCAGTTTAGCCACAATGGCCGTCAGAGGTACAACCGAGTGGGAGGAATCTAGAATGGGCAGCAAAGGAAGGAGATGAAAAGAATCATTAAAGGCTTTGAGACCAGCTACAGGGCTAGGGGCTGTTGTTCATCCCACTACCTTGGTAGTGTAAGTTTCCTTGTGAAGACAAAACAACCCAAATCCTGAAAGGCGGTTTCCAGACGGACTGAACTCCATTTGGAGGAAGATGCAGGCAGTGCAATGGAGGGCTGTATTGATATGCCTCTGAGATCCCCTTTCAGGGTGAAAGTACTTATTTTTCTAACTGCCTGGAGTGTTGGTTAGTGACAACTGATACCCAAGTCCCATGCCAGGAATTTCCCTCTGCTAATGGGAGCTGCCTTACCCAAGTTTACAGCCTATACCCAACAACTAGTTATGGGGGTGGGAAGCTACTCTCCTTCCTCAACTTGTTCAAATATAAAGGGACATTTCAGCTCCAGCATTACCTGAAGATTCTCGAAGATCTCTGTTGCAACTGCGTGACAGTTCACCATGTCCCTCTACTGAATCCTGCTTCATGATTTCATCCTCCCCAGATATCAATCCCAAGAGCACTCCCCAGTAAACCTCCTGCATGCAAATCTAAGAGACTCGAAGTCTCTTTTCTAGAGAATCCAGTATATGACACCCACCAGGCTCATACTGTCCCATACAGAGGACCAGACACAGAGGCTGGCAAGTGGCATGCTTGACACAAAAAGAACTGCTAATACAGACTGTGAGGTACTAAACCAGCCTGGAGTGAAGAGAACCTGAATTATCTGTGAGGCTACTACCTCCATATCTTGAAAGGCTAGCCCTGGTCCCAACAGAAATATGTAAGTATCGTTAAGTATTGTATTTTGAAAACGGATGGGAAAGTTCTTAAAATTTCCTATAACTGGCACAATCTCAGCAAAATGCCTTCACCAAATGAGAACCCAAGTCTCTTTGATAACAAATCCCCAAGACACTGGAGGCAGAAAAAATGGCAATGTGAGATGGAAGGTTTATATTTACATAAAATATAAAATGGCAGATGGAAGGGCTACATCATTAATTCACTAAAAATGTCATCTAGATTAGTCTTCTAAGACATTCCCCAAAAGCCAGTTATAAACTCAGTTCCCCAATACCAAGCCTTTGGGTGCAATCTCTGAAGGACCCCCTCCTTGTCCCCTGCAGACCACTATTCCTCCTTGCTCGCCTTTACTGCAACAAAGCGTCCAAAATCCAAATGACCTAAGATGATCTGGACGACTGTCTGGATTAGGTAAAACCTTTGTGCAATGCCACTTCTTGCGTCCAACTTTCCGTTATTTCCTGCTTATTTATTATGCATGTGTATTGTCCAGTTCTCTTTGTACCCTGGCGTCCTAGTCATTAAATTTTTTTTTAACTTTTAATTTAGATTTACAGAAAAGTTGCAAAGATAGAACAGAGTGTTCCTGTCTGCCCTTCACTCCACTTTCCCTAATGGCAACATCTTACATAACCACCGTACACTGTTAAAACAAAGAAATTAACATTGGGATAATACTATAAACTAAACTACAGACTTGACTTGGACTCCACCAGTTTTCCACTAATGTCCTCTTTCTGTTCCGGGATCCCATCCAAGATACCACATTACATTTAGTAGTCCTGTTTTCTGTCTCCTCCAATCTGTAGCACTTTCTGAGTCTTTTCTAGTTTTTCATGACCTTACAATTTCAAACTCCTCTTCAATGATCCTGTAGCAAGTCCTTCAATTCCTCTTTATTGACATTTTCCCATGATTAGACTAACTATAAGTTTTGGGAAAATACCATGAAGGTGATGTGTCCTCATCATATCATCCCAGAGGGCACATGCTATCAACAGAATTCACATGGCTGATGTTAACTCCTTGTCTGTGTCCTTGCGATACTTTATTTTTTGGAAGCAAGCCACTAAGGCCGGCCCCCGTTCATAGGGAGAGGAGCTAAACTCCACCTCCCGGAGAGGAATACCTGCATGTTATACGCAGTTCTTCTCTAAGATTTGTTTCTTCTCCCTGTTTATTCACTCAGTTATTCATTTACACCAGTATGGGCTTATGAATATTTTATTCTCTGTTGAAATCTTTTTGAGGAAATATTTTGTTGCTCAGGTTGTCCCGGCTTTGGCCACTGGGAACTTCTGTGTGTTTCTGACATGCAGGTATTTTTTTTTTTTTTTTTTAGCACTTTCTTACTTTCCTAATTTCTGCCATTGCAAGATGCTCTAGGCCCATCTGGTATTTTCCTTTCCCCAGCCCAAGATCAACCACTTTTCCATGGAGCCCTGGTTCATTTCATTACAGAATGGTTGTTAAAAACCAAAATCTGGGTGCTGCGTGTGTTTGTTGGTACTGGGCTGACATTGCATTCAGATTCTCTCAGTGGTCAGAGCTATGAAATGTATGTGCATACACCAGCCCATAGATATACACATAGCTCTCCTTCTGTATATATCTATCTGTATCTGTATGAAAATAAACATGAGTTCGTACTGATATCTCTGACTCTAATCCTGGACCCCAGGGTCATTCTAGCTAATACCCCTTGTTTATTTGTTTTTTTTTTTTTTTTTTTTTAAAG
>NC_058409.1:43481658-43636172 GCF_002201575.2 Neomonachus schauinslandi | reverse complement strand
AAAAAAAAAAAAAAAAAAAAAACAGAACAAACCCTCTTCCCATCTCCACAGCAGAGTGGAACCCAAAGGCCTCTGACCCACAAACACAGAAATCTCAGTTTTAAGAGACAGAAAGCAACAAGACCATATACAACAGAGAAAGAAATCAGGCCCAGGTAATGAGGACTGAGCAGCAGATAGGCGTTCTGAGAAGACGGCTGGATAGAAGCAAAGCCTCCTGAGCAATACAACGGAAAAAGCCTCCATATTTAGAGGGAGCTCTGGATAACAAGGGGGAAACCACAGACTGAAACAGGAATGTGCAACCCCATTCCAGAGCAGCCAGACCAGCCCAAGGGCAGGAGGGGTCTGGAGAGCTACAGACCATATGACATAAACAAGTGTTGACAACTGTGTTATTATTAAGGCCTGGCAGAGGCCAGGACAGAGACCTTGACCCTAAGGGTCTTGCTGACTCCTTAGCAAAGGAGCCTGGAAAATGAAATGAAAACCTGACTGTAATCCATCTGAAGTATGTACTGCATGTATTTTGTGAGAAGCTTAAGTTTATTATGACAGTTTTCAATCAATATCATGGATTTGGCTCTTCTACACTAATGTGGCTTTTTTAGACTGAAGTTAGAGAGTCCCTAGAAACACAGATGAGCAACTACAGTAGGTAAGCTCTGATGACTACCACCATTAGACCTGCAGGACCACCGGTGGGCAGACCAAGCCATGCAGCTTTGATGGGGCTTACTGCCATCTAGGTGAGCTTCGCCTTGCCCCTGCTCTGCCCTGAGCAGAGAGACCCCTTAGCAGAAAGGCAAATTAAAGCAAGTGAGGATGGAGTCCAGTTTGGTGGTTAAGTCTTTGAAGCCACTGACCTGGGATCAAATTCCTGCTCTGCTGCTGTGACCTCAGGCAAGTTATCTGGTCACCCTAAGCTCCAATTTACTCAGGTATAAAATTAGGGCTAATAATTATACCTACCTTCACTGGATTGTTTTAAGAATAAAAATATAATGCATGCATTAAGTGCTTAGCATAGTGCCTGATAAAATAAATGTTGACATCTATGTCATCTTTACTAGATGGACTAAAATGAGAAATAAAAGACAGCAAAAATCTAGAACCTATGTCTACGCTCTCTCCCTCCTCTCCTCCCTTTGAAGTAACAACAAAGAACAATAAAACTGGACTGATAATCTTGAAGACGACATTGTTGATAATGAATCTGAATGCTTTATAGCCCTCCCCCATCGAGTTAGTTCATCCCTGTCACTGTTCATGTTACTCCTTCTCACTACTTCTTCCCTACAACTCACCTCCATGAACACCTTGTAAAACCATATTAAATTCCATCTGTACAAGTATTTATGCTAATATGTGAATAAATTACCCTATCAAAGTGTTCCTCAGTTCATTCATACCTATTCTAATTTCTGTCTCCTGATGGTTCTATCTCTCTACTCCCTCTCTACTACATGGACCATTACCAAAAGTAAAATCAAACACTTAATACATCTATTCCTCTGGACATAGCAAGTGCTTAATACGTACTGAGATAGAAACCACAGAAAGACTTCTGGAAAGAAGGGTTAATGGAAGGCACTGAAGTGATTTACGTGGTAAAGCTGTATTCTCCTTATGCCCAGGGAAGACAAACTGGTAGGTGAGAAGTATGGGGTTCATTAAGTTTACATTGTACACTTAAGAGCTACCAGAAGTTTCCAACTCTGTGCCTGACATCTTTTTGCTGCAAGGGGGCTCTGGGAATTGCTGTTTTCTCCATGGCACTAGCCAAGAGAACACTACTTATACAGCAAACCACATTGGAATGCTCCCTAGCTTTCACCGAAAAGCAGTTACTCCTCAGGCATTCACTAATCAGCTTCAAAATCTGGAAAGCCTAGATTTCAATTTATCATATAAACTAAGCAGTGGCTCTAAACCGTGGTGAAATTACTTATCCTATTATGTTGGGAGATGTAAGGTGGCATTCCCCAGAAATTTCTCCACAATGACCTCCAAAGCAGAGCCTTTGGAATCTTATTTCTGACTGTGTACAAAAACACTTGCAAATGACTTAGAGCATCATTTTAAATGTGACTTAAGCATGTGATTCAAGAATCATGAGGGTGGGTGGAGAAGAGGTCCACAGAGATGACTACTTACATCAGAGGTATAGATAGGACAGTGTTCTGAGTCCATAGAGCAGGTAATTTTTAGTATTTGCAATAAATTTGGTTTCAATGGTGGAACGATGGGCTAGGTTCTCTACTGCTGAACAAAGATTTACTGTGATTCCAAGTACTCTGAATCTGTAGACCCACTCAATCTATCTAGTACCCTACAAGGAGTATTACCACTGTTGCTTAATAACAGTGGTCAAACTAACCTTACAATGGAACTCAAAATAGAAAGAATCTTCTAACTATGGCTATGTCTGCTCACAGCGAATTAGGTATCCATATAAAAAAAATTTTTTTAAAGATTTTAAGTAATCTCCACACCCAACATGGGGCTTGAATTCACAACCCAGAGATAAAGAGTTACATGGTCCACCAACTAAGCCAGTCTGGCACCCCCATATCAAAACCTTTGAAAAAAATTCTGAGAGGTAACACCTTGTTCTTGTGAACCGAGTGAACACAGCTCAGAGCAGCAAGGCTCTTGCAATGGGAGCCCAGCCTCTCCCTAAAAAAAAAAAAAAAAAAAAAGGGTTTAAACACTGGAAAAAAAAAAACATGACTCAGCTCAGAGAGAAAGTTAAGTGTTTAAAATTTTAGGAAAAAAACATATTATGTAATACTTGAAAATGAAAATTTAAGAATTTTTCCCCATGACAAAGCTGTAATTAAATCCTATTTAACTGTTTCCTCTAATGACATCCATTTTAATTAGGTTTTAATAGACTGGCAGCCACAACCTATAGTTTTATGAAGCAAAGTAAAATTATAGTCTAGGAAGACATTTAAGGAAAGAGACCTATCAACACAGATGAGAGGTTACAATATATCCCCTCATCCCTAAAGACCCCAATGGTAATTAAGTGTGCTGAACAGACAGCCATCAGGGCTAACAGTAGGTGTGCTCACCACCAATCAGCACTGGGTTATTCTTTAAAATCTAAGGGTTATTGCTGTGATCTGCTTTCTAGAAAATTTGCATGTCATGGAATAAAGAATGCAACTAAAGAGGTGTGGGTTCTATAGCTCCACCAAATTTGCAGCTTCTGTCCTTGCAATGGGCTTTCTGTCTTAAGATTTTAAGGCATACACTTTCTTATACTCAACATGATACAACAACACTCATTCTGAGAAGACTGCTCTATGTTTCAGAAAATGAACATCGCACAGAAAAAGTAAAATTAATGTATGAAAAACAGATCCATGTAGAAGAATAATGCATCTGCAAATGAGATGCACTGAACAGGATCTTAATAGTGTGCATCTGTATCTATTTCATACTACATTATGAAAATCAGGGAATAAATCACGAAAATTAACTCAGACCAAATGAGTATCAGAGGCACTTATTTTAGAAAAGAAGAACTGAGCATCATCAATCCCTTTGTTAGCCAGAGGATCGGGAAAGGAATCTGGCCTGTTGCTACTTCAAAGAAGTTTGTATATACTTATTCGAAAGAGAGACAAAGTTATATGAATATATATTATTTTTAAAACTAGTTTTGAAACATCAACACTTAAATTTTAATAAATCACATATACTCTGTAAGTTGAAAGTTTTGGGGAGAGGAATATCTGATCCTCTCAAAAATACAATTTTGTAACCACGCCAACAATCTGATGCCTCCAAATCCCTCTGCCAAGAAGCGGAGTTACTTGGCTAAGATACTTTTACTTGTACATTCTCATCAGAATAAGGCTTTCATGCCAGGAATCTTTTTTTTTTTCCTGGTGTATTGGCCATTGCCAGAAATGGACCCATCGAATTCACCAGTGCTAAGGAGTTAAGCATCTGAGATTTAATTTAACAGTTTCAGCTTTATTAAGCTGTCACAGAACGGCCCCACTTTGATAACAGTAGCTGCTCCAATTATGGCTTGGTTTAGGGTTGACAAGTATAATGATTCATTCGTGGCACATGAGAAGCAATAAAAGGTTGTTTTGCATTACAGCTTTAAAAATGTGGGCACTTTTTTCATTTAATTTGTCACTTAGCTTTTGCTAAGAGGACATTTAAATTGCAGTAAAAGGCAAATGGGGCTTTTAGTTTAAATGTAATCCCCATATTTAAATGATCTGTAATGGTGCAGTGTTGGAGTGGGAACACTATTGTCTCACAGTGGGTCCTGATGGTGACATGTGACATTTGTATTCAGGTCCTGTATTATCCATGTGGCTAAAGGGCTTCCAATTTCATTTCACAGCCAGAAGCCTGCAGAAAACACCAATTAACTTGCAGATCCCATTTGCCGACAAAACTCAGCCTCTTCTCAATGTCTGGCATCTGGCAGTGCTCAGCATTTAATTCCAAAGCAGAGCCTTGAAGCAATGTGAGCCCTGTGCAGGGGCACAAAGTCAAAATCTCCCATTTTATTAAGAAGCAAAATCATTTCCTTTTGTAGTCCAGAAGCAACTTTTAGTTAATTTTTTGGTGAATGAATATTAAGATACAATAGCTATTGTTACTTCTACTTGGGATTCTTTGCAAAACTTAGATCCATTAAAATGGTTACTGACCTCTGCTTGCCATCAGAGTACACAAGAGAATTTATAACAGTCTAGTAATGATTGGGGGCGGGGGAGGAGGGAAGGGATGATTTGTGAAGAAACAGAATACAGGGAAAAAAAGATATATTCATCCTAGACTGAAATCAAAGAAGCCTGGCCCATAATCAGAAAGCAGTTCATCAGAGGGTATAACTAGAATCAGCTGGTGGAAACTTCCACCTAATGAGAATTTATACTTTTGATTGAGAATTGAGGTACATAATTTTCAAAACCAACTTGGAAAAGTGAGATGGGGATAATGGATTAAATATGAACACTCTAAGTTTTATTTAACTATATCACTTGTACTTTTTTGGTAACCAAAAAAAGTAGTCAGCACTTTCTTCCTAATTAGTTATTTGTAATCCTAAGTTCCTCCAAGTACCACAGCTCTTTAAATTTTATTCATTTAATATTAATCCAGTATTTTTTCTTTAAATGATTCCCTTCATTATAGTTTTTTTAAATGGTAGACCTTTCCAATGTCATAAATCAACTAGTCAATTCAATATTTACTACAGAATTACAAAACTGAGGAGGGTTTACCTAGGAAAGTGTTATCATTCAGTATTCTATAAAAATATGTTTAAACATATGCATTACACTTGTCCGAACTACCACACTGTGCTCCCAAACACTCTTCCAATATATTGAAACAATCTACTATAGTTATGGACTGATTTAAATTTTGATGGGGGTAAAGGCCACCAACCATTAATTCAGGTGACCAAGTAATTACAAGATACTTAATAAAAATACCAGGAGAAAAGGCCAACAAATATCTAACACTTGGCAAGTAGCAGACATTTATGATTAAAAAAAAAAAGAGTTGTCATCCACAGCAAGTTTCTGAACACACATCCTATTAATGGCAAAGAGGAAACTGATGTCCAATTCTTTACCAACTTGCGGCATACCCCTAGATTAGTCAACATGATCTTTTGGAAGTATCCTAAACTTCTCTGGAGTTCAATTTCCTTATCCATAAAACAGTTCACCTCAAAGGTCCCTTCCAATTACTACAATCATGTGGTATATGCACAAACAACAGTTTCTCTTCATCTAGACTTGACATGGGATCAATCAGCAGGATATGGTCTATTATCAGCCAAGAGTGAAAGAAGGGGAAGGTATGAAGAGTTCTACTATTCAATTTCAATGAAACTAGGATCTTCTAGTAAACATATCCAGAACATAAAATTAATATAGGCATTGATAGAACATTTGTCAAAAATTCCATCTGTCATATTCTTAATAGAAAGACAATTTAACAAATGCATTATTTGTTAATTCCCTAAGCAATAAACATTGGATAAAATAATCATCCCCCCAAATTTCCCAGTGAACCTGACTAGTGGATTTCTCATTTTTTCAACCACCTGCTATATTTATATCTTTATTACAGAGATTTGGGAAGCAATAAAAATTATAGTTTATCTTTTCCATTCTGACAATCAACAGCTCATCTAAGTCTGTAACAGCCAAAAAATAAATGTTCAAACTACTTTTGACACTTTCAATGTACTCAAAGGGGGAAAAGAGCCAAATTTTAGCTCAACTGATTACAATATTATTCCAGAAATGAGTAACCAGCTCTATTATACAAAATACCTATTTTAAAATAATATGGCTTCTTTTTTCAAATATTTAAAGGGAGATTCCTGTGCTTGCTTTCCTCAAGATCCGACAATTTCTCCCAAACCCTCCCAAGATTATTTCCTGCAAATGCCAGCCCAAGCCCTCCTAGTTCTAACCAGTGTCTAATGGCAATAAGTTCATATATGAGCAGCTCTCCCTTCAGCAACACTCCGACCATGCGCTTTCAACATTTAACCATGATCTTTACCCATACACAACTCAATGGCAATCTGTCAGGAAATTTATATTTACCCAGCTCATCCCAGAGCTGCCTATATTTGTCAGTCATCGCAGTGCCTTGTTGCCTCCAAAGTGACAGACGAGGGTCAGCCATGAATTGCTCTGTTATCAATGTCAACATGCGGGCCCCATTAGAGTCCCTCATCTTCAACATCTCCCGCACCTGGTGGGGAAAAAACAGACCTTCAGAAAAGTGTTCAAAACTGCACAGCAATACAGCAACAGACCACTTTCTTTCTTTCTCTGGGGTCCGAGGCAGTTAATTCTTGATACCAGCCCTCTTTGGCAAAGAAAAGTTGTGAAAAACTGGTCTCTATCCTAAATGGCAATTTAATCAGAGAATTAACTGTTAATTTCGTAAAATCATGTTTCATAATCCAAATGAGGAAAAGAAATTTGGTTAACTTTCCAATTACAAAAAAAAATAAATTTTTTGCCAGCCCACAGAAAAACAATACCAAAATAAACAAGACAAATCATCTGGCACCTTCCTGACTCTTCCAACTGATTGTACTTACGACTAGAGTAGAAGAGCTGAAAGCAGTCTACTGATTAACTCTTTAGGGATCTTCTAAATTGAATGGATAATGTTTTTAATAGTAACATCTGTCTTTCTGTTTTTAAAAAACTGCTTTATTGAGACATAATTCACATACCATACAATTCACCAATTTAAACTGTGCAATGCAATGTTTTTTAGTTTATTTCCAGAGTTGTGAAGTCCTTCAGTTTTTGATGTAAACTAGAATTTCAGTAAGCTCTCACACCGAAGTTTTCTGACAAGAAGAGCAATATCATACTTTTATATTCACCCCAATGGGGCTGTAAGAGGAAATGGGTTGTGCTGCAAGTTAAAGAACTCTCTGGCCCTCACTAAGCGATTCAGGAAGCAGAATTATAACCTGTGACCTAGCGAGCTAATGCAGCCTCTCAAGCTGGAACTTCAAGCTCTGTCCATTACTCTGGAGCCAAATTTTCCAAATTAAAAAAAAAAAAGGAAGAAAAGAAACACAAGACTAAGTGTCTCTATAGGAAACCCTAAGTAAATCCGTCCATTCCAGAAGTGTGTACTGCTATGTGTTCAACAAACATGAATCCCAGCTGAACACCACACCACCAGTTCTCCCTATAGGAAATTACTAGAGCAAGGTCATAAGCAGCAGAAAAGGAGAGGGGGTCCTTTTACTCAAGATTCTATGTGAAAGGCAAATCAAAGAGGAAATGGCAGATATTCAATAAGGCAGCCCAAACCTCAAGATCTACTGATCCCGTGTCAGGCCTGTACCCTGAGACAAGTAATGGAAGTCCATCACAGGCTTCAAATGGGAGCCCTGTAAAGAACTCAAAAGTACTTCTACACTGAATCACAAGTGTTGTACTTCCAGGATTATTTCAGTAATAATCTTAAAAAGTTTTTTTATTTCCAATATGGAAGCACTAAAAAGTCATGAACAGAAGAAGACTGGGAGGAAGAAAGGGAGTTGCCATTTATTGGACATCACGCTAAAGAGTTTTACAGTTATACTTATCATGTAATCTTCACAATAACCATAAAATAGGCCAGATTATAATCCCCATTTTATGAAATATAAAAATCATGTTTCAGAGAAGTGAAGCAACTTGCTCAAAGGACAAGAGGAATCGCTGGGATCAGAGCCCAGATCTGTCTTAACTCTAAAAGTTATGCCAAAAAATTAAAAAATAAAAAATAAAAGTTATGCCATTTCCAAAATTAGATGATGCTGTTACTTCATATGGCACGCATAATGTGTACATCATATACAAGGATAAAAATAGCAGCTATAGGACAGTCTAATACCTCTTTCACTTTGCTTCCACTATGCCAAAGCATACTATTTGCTAACATGAGAATCTGTGAAATACTTCCTGTGTATCTAAATATACCAAACCTTTAATATTACCACTACATCATGGATGTGATTTAATGTTTATTTTCCTGATAAATTTCTAACCTATTACTCAGCAACAGCAATGACAATAAACACGTCACTGTTAAGCATATAAACCACAACTATCAAGCAATACTCAAGTACATCTATAGTCTAATGGTAATTAATTTTCAGATGGCTGACTCTGATGTATCACAAGAGTTTGATGTACCTGTGAATTACCAAAGAATGATTAAATCATGTGTGAAGTAGTTTTAGGGTAAGATGTATTATATTATAATCTAATTTTCAGAAAATTGGCAATTAATATATAGTAAATGGGATAAAATCTTTAATAAGAGGATACCGATTAATCAGAATACACTATTTTCTGGCGATAACCAGTAACGAAATATACTCTAATTCTTCAGAACTAAAAAAATATTTTAATTATTATAAGTACTAGAAAAGCTGTTTAACAAAAGTGTTAATGAGTTATCAAAAGTATCAATCAATTATCTCATCCATTAAAACCAATTTGAATACATTAGTCATAATAGTAGTTATACTCCCATAAAAGACACTGATTTAATATTATTAAAAAAGCATTTTACCCAGTATTCAGAATTGCATTTATGGTACTAAAAGTTCTGTATAAAGCAACAGACACAGTTTCTACTCACACAGAACCTGTAAGGAAGATAACTTTGTTTCTTAGGCCATCAAATTTTGGTGATGAAAATTAACATTTACCAAGGCCAAAATGACATGTTAGACACCATCATCATTTAATCACAACTTGAGGAGATATGTTATCATTAGCTAATTTTATAGATGAGGAAACGGACTTAAATAACTTGCCAAGGTTCATACATTCAATAAGATTTAGAATTTAGATTTAAAGCCAGGGCTATATGACTCCAAAGTCCATGCTTTTGAAACTAATTTAAATATACTGAATATTATTAAACTAAATCTATAATGTTATATGCATGTATTAACTGTTCAAAAATAATTATGTAAAATTTACAGATTATGGATTGGAACAAGAGATACTTCTCAACCTCAAAAAAAAAAAAAGCCCTAAATATATGAGAAGCACATTTTAAGGACTGTATTCAAAGTTATGCTCTACTTGAGAACATTAACTAGAAAAAGTAAAAGCTTGAAAAGATGGCATTTTTAATAATATTAAGCTACTTACTTTTGAGTTTTGAAAGGTTTTTCAAAATTGTATAAACTATCACCATTTTAGTAATGGGAACTGAGAGAAACAAAAATGTTCACATCTTGCCTAACGATAGCTAAGTAAGTAAATGCATTACAACATAATAGTTTCTAATTGATTGGTTAACTTAGATGTTCTTCTTTAAAAAAAAAAGAAATAAAAAAGAAGCCTTTATTCTATTGTACACATAATCATATATAGATACTTTCTATATATGTATATATTTAGAATATTTCTTTAAAAAAAAAAATCATACCTTTGCAAAGAGCAAATTAAGCTGCTTCCCTGATCCGTGGTACCCGCCCTGGGAAAGGAACAGTTTAACCTGTTCTTGAACCTGCTCTTCATCTAAGTGCCAGCAGTTTTCATCATCTATACTAGCACCTGCTGTTGGATCAGGAGCACCTAGAAATAGAAAGAAAAAATAACACATATGCTAGATAAAAACTCTGTGCTAAAGGGCTCTGATTATAAACTTGAAAAGAATTAAGATTCTGCATTTTTTGCCTACACACTTTTTAAGCCAATCTCAATTTCAATTATACATACAAATTTATGACTGAAAATAAATATAAAAATCATTCTCTTATTTCTAGGACTTTCTTGATTTGTGCTAAGCTAAAATGCAGATTACTGTAGCACTGAGATATTTTCTTTTTTAAAGATCAGAAACTAAACCTTTGGAGAGGAGTTTACAAGTTCTCTAAAGAATAGAAAAAAATCACAAAAATGTCTCATTGTAAATACATGATGTTTATAAAGCTCTACTGTGTAGGATATGTTAGGAAAATGTTTTTCAAAGACATGAGAAAAATGTGAAACCAAGTGAACTGAGTATTTTTCTCTTTACTATGTTAATTCAAGAAGCTTTCACTGTTATCTGCTGCTGTATAAACTACATGCTGACATAGTCTTTAGTTGCAGAAAACTGAAGATTAAAAAGGGAAATCAAGCCACACGGGAACAGGCAGTGCAGCTGTTGTACAAAACCAGGTTGTAGTATCACCTTGCCAAACTGCGTAAATATTTTATTGCTGAAGTACACACAAAAGATAACAGCTATGTCATAAGCCCTGTGTGCAGACTACCTTAGAAATTCAAAAATTATCCAGATACTTAGGCAGGTAAAAATTAAGTTTCATTATTTATTTAAAAAATAAAATGATATTTAAGGCCTAAGATTCATAAGGAATATAAAAAAAATTTAAATCTAAAAACCTTTCCTCAATAGTGTTTAATCTCCTTATCAACCCTTAAAAAATACATTTATAAGTCTGGTTTTACATTGCTTTCCTTTTCTTCTAATGATCTGATAAAACAGAATGAATTGGCCAAGGAAACAATCACTAACACCTGCTTAGAACCAGGGTCCATTAGTCCCTAAGAGGAGAGCAGTGAGTCTGTGAATCTCCTTGAAAAGGTGTGCATTCATTCATTCATTCACTGAGCCAACACATTTATTGAGTGTCTTCTGTTAGACTTGGGAATGAAATGGTGTGCAAAATAGACAGAATTCCTGTCCCCATATAATTTACCACCAAATTATTTTTGACTAGGACCAACAATAACAAATACAATTCACATCAAGCCCAATATATCTGTATATCTGGGTGTTTATGTGATGACATCTACTATCTATTAATCTGAAGCAAAAGTATGATGGAAAAAGACCCTGACTATAAGTGAAAGGGTCTGATATTCTCTATTATATTTTTAAAAAATGGCTTATCATAACTTTTAAAACTGATTTCATAACCCATAATGGGCTGCAACCCACTATATGAGAAACACTATTTTAAGTTGTGAAATAAATATCAATCTAGTAATCACACATATAAATATTTGATAATAAATGATAACTGCTCCAAGGAAGAAGCCAAAATGCCAGCAGACTATATCAGAAAGCTCTGACTGGGCCATGTATTGCCAGGGTAAACACACCTTGAGGAAATGGAAACTGAGCTGAGATTTGCCTTAAGTAGATTAGAAGTTAAAGGAAAAAGGAAGAGAAAGGAATTAGTCTGAAAGTGAGACTAAGAGCTTAGGCAGAAGTCTCAGGCGGGAAGGAACACAGAACATGGATGAAATAAAAGATAGCCCACACCCACAGAACTCAAAAGTAGAGGATGAGGAGAAGACAAGTACAAGACAATCCTGGAGAAGGGTTAGACCCTGAGAGCCCTGGCAAATGAGAAGCTTAGTTTTTTTTCTTCCCTAAGCATAACAAATGGGAATTCATAACAAGGTCGTCCGAAGAAGAATGAAACACCCTAGACAGTAAAGATGTTTTCTCCTAATGTGCATCAATTTCAACATTCCTACAATAGAATATATTCAGCCATGAAAACAAATGTGGAGATTCTCTCTGTACTACAATGGAAAAATATCCAAGATATACTGTTGAATGGAAAAAAAAAAAAAACAGGCCAAAGAAAAGGATACATAATAAACCCCCTTTTTTATAGTGAAGTTTTAGAAAGAGCCTATGTATTAGTATTTCCTTACATATGCATAGAATGGGTAACCTCGGTACATGAGGGAAGAAGGCTCTTCACTGAACACCTTTTTATATTTTTAAAATTTCAGAACCACGTGAATATATTTAAGTACCAAAAAAAAAAATTCTCTCAAGTGTAGAAGATAGACTAGGAAGCAAAAATACAAACGAAAACAGTAAGAATGATATATATGCATAGTCTGTGCAAAGGATGATGATGGTAGCTTGAAAACATCACTGAGAACAGAAATGGAGAATCTGACAGGAATTTAAGACATAAAAACAATACAACTTGGTAATGAAGTGGGTATGTGAAATCTGGAAGATCAGGGGGTTGAGAGAGACATGGGTTTCTGCGTTAAACAACTGGATGAGATACTGGACAACTCAGAGACACACAGATCAGAGCAGGACCCAGGTTAGAGGGTAGGAGGGGCAGTGTTTAAAAGGTCCTGAGTTCAGTTTCAGACATAGTGAATTTGAAGTACCTTTGAGACAGCCAAGAAGAGGAGAAAGGATTTCAAGTGGGGAACTGGATATTTACAGGAGGCTCTACAGGACAAGAAGAGCACCTAAGACAGAGCCTAAGGAAAGCCAACATTTAAAGACTGGGGAGAGAAATTGAGTAAGGATGGCAATGGGAATGAGTGACCTATTAGGAAGAGCTGGAGAGACTGGTTCTTCCAGAAGTAAGGCAGAAAAAGTTGTTCCAAGCAGGTATTATGCAAGTAGGTCTGTATTTAAGCTCCAGAAAGCAAGGATTATAGCTGCCCTGCTCACCACTGCTTCCTGACACCTAATTTTCATCTCAATTAGGAAATCAAATAATGGAAATGGGGAGAAGGAGGGAATCAAGTAATGGAAATGGGGGGAAAGACCTGTGTACATCCCTCCCCTGAGGAAAGGATTCTTATCAAAAAAGAACAATGCTAAAGCATCTTCACATACATTTATCTCATTTTCTCCTCACAATGTCCCCTAGAGGTGAGTAAAGATTATGATCCCTACTCTACAGAAGGAGAAACAAGTTCAGGGTGATTATCCCTTGTCCACAGCCACAATGCCAAATCCAGTCTCCTGGTTCTCTCCACTGCTGAAGAACACATCCCAGAACCTTGGAGCTAAAGTTGAACCATGAAGGTATCGAGGCAGGCATTGTTAGCCCTAAATCAAACATAAATTTAAGGAAGGATACTGAGATGTTTGTAAGCATTTGTTAGCACGTTTCTCTTTCACGGGAAGATATAGATAGAGACACACAGTGCTGTGAAGAGTCAACCGCCGGGGTTATATCCGTATCCCACAGGGACTGGGAGCCCCTAATCCAGCCCATGCCCTTGATTCTAGAGACAGACACACACAGAGACACACACATGCAAATGCACAAAGACAACTATAGATTCTTTATCTAAATGCATCAGAAGAGACTCTCCAAACAACTCATCTATGTGCTCTCAACTTTCATATTTAAGCTTTTCCCAGTATCTTGCTAAAATCCTTCTGGGAAATCTGACACCTGCCTCCTTAACCTCTTCTTAGGGAAAATTTTGACAAGCTACTGATTATCCACTCTCACTGTTCCTTCTGATGACCTGAGCTAAATAAATTCAATTTCTATCCTCACAGTGGTTATTTCCCCCAATACTCATGACTTGTTGGTTGTTCTCTATTGGGCATTGAGGGCCAGGACCTACAAAGAATCGTGCACCCGAAGGGCTTGGATGGGGACTGACTATCCTATGGTATAGTAGAAGGCATGCTACAACCCTTCACTGCTTGGGTCACAGCAGCCATATGAGACTTGACTTTTCTGTTTGCCACATAAATATCCAAGTATTTTAAGTAGATTTCAATTCAGTTTAGAGAAAATTCCAGTCTCCTTGGCCTAAAATGGCAAAGGGGTCAACATCCAGATATTTTACAAAAACTGGAGGATATACTCAACTCATTATTTTTGTCGTACTAAAAGAGAAAAGTGTTAGAAAGAGTAATCCAGGAATCACTTTCATTTGACTTGAATTACACAAGGCATTTTTTCTTAAAATCCAATAGGTTTTAAAACACTGTCATATTTTTAAAAATATGATAAATTTTTAAATTTCTTTAATGGATCATTTAATTTACATACATACAGATTTTTGTTCTTGCCCAGGTGGGAAGATATCTAATAGCAAATGTATAAATACATGAACAATGTTTCTCAAGTTTTTAAGAAAACCAAGGGTTTTTTTGTTTATATGTTTTTTGGGGGGGGAGGAGTATGGTAAGCTAGTGTTAGAATTAACATATTTCTTCAAGAGTGTGGGGGAAGGAGGAGGCACTGCAGAGGGAAAATGGCCCACAAATAAAATTTTACTGCAAATAATCTAATAAAGTCTACACACATAAGCTGAGAGGATGTGTGGGGTTCCTAATCCTGGATTAGAATTCAGAATACTTCAATTCTAAACAGAGTTGGGAAAACTATGTGTCATCCAGCAAATCACTTAAGCTCCTCGGACCTCCATTTCCTCAAACCTAAAATTCTATAATGTAGGAATAAAAAATTAACTAGGTGATAGAATTAGAAATCTTTTCATGTGACTGCGTAGAAAACATCCTCACTTTAGTAAAAAGAATGCGTGCAAAGATTAACTTCTTGGTAAATAAAACATAAATTTACTCTGAACACAACTCAACACTTTAGGAATATGTAATACTATACATTATAGACCAGGAAATTAAATGTCTACAATAATAACCTTCCTAAAACAGCATATTCACTTAGTAAACTTTAATACTGAAATTTAACTATTTAAATCTTAATATGTCTTGGTTACATGCATGGAAGTGTTGCCTAAGCCTTGTATAAAATGTAGATTTGCAAAATTTATTTCTACTTGTTAGTGGCTATCTATAAACAAAGACAAACCGTTTCTTGGCATTTAGCTTTGAGAAAGGTAGGCAAAGAAAAACATTATTCGTGTGTTTATACATTTGCTATTAGATATTCCCCAAGTTGGGCAGGAATCAGAATCTGTATATATAAATTAAATGGTCCATTAAAGAGTTTTAAAACCTATCATATTTTTTACCCTTATTTATATTTATAATTACAAATGCTGTAACTTTTACAACTGTATAATTAATCTTTGTGGGCATTTTATTACCAAAGCTTACTTCTTCAAAGTTTCAAGCCTTTAGGGAAAGTGAAATTATCTGGTAAAAAAAAGTCCAACAGTTTAATTGTCTCTCATTCCCAGCTACGGATGTGTGAATTTCATTTACCCTCTTACATAGGAAGAGAGTGAAAGGAGAATTCATGGACATGAAGGACCACTGTCCATGTACTTGACTTCCCCTGTCTGCTACTTGATTTGGTTCTGATTTAGTTTTGATTTATCTCAATATCAAAACTCCCTTACCCTGGGAGTTCTCAAAATTAAGAGTATATTAAAATTCTTAAGGCCCACTGTGAAAAAAAAATGGATACCTAGGCACCACTTCAGAAGTACTGAATCAGAATCTTTGCCAGGGGGGTAGGAGAACGGTTCCATATTTGGAGAGGATGTTTAACATGGTGGCACAGTGTGGATCTTCATACTGGAAAGTATTCAGGCTCCAGAGGCATCAAACAGACACCTCTCCAGTCTACTGAATAAAGCATATTTAAGACACACCAAATGAAATTTCTGTCTCATGTCAAGGAAACAGTTGCTTCTAAGCATTAAGCAGCACCAAACCCTTTTGCAAATTTTAAACTGAGAAACCGAGACGCATTCACAACTGGCTTATGCTATGTTTGGTATGTGGAATTATTCACAGCTTTGGGTTCTAATAGGGAACTTAATGCTTTCTTTTCTCTTCTTAATCTGCTGGAAAACAATTCAAACAAAAAAGAAATGAAAGGCTTTAGTTTACCTCCTCATCTTAACTGTGACCTAACTGCTTTAGCAATACAGTTGTCTAACTAATGCTTTCACCATTTATATTTATGTACAAGTGGAGTTTTTTGGTTAAAATTAGATTATCAATTTCAGTCTACAGAGGCAGAATGCAGGCAGGAGATGTCTACACTGTAGAGGTGATTTATTCAGCCTCTTTTAGGAGACCTAGAAGAAGGCCATCTCCTAAAGTTTCAGGGCCCACTGTTAAAGCTAGGATACATTACATCTGTGACTTACAAAGGCACCGGTATACCTGCCTTACAAGCTGCAGGCAAAATCCTGACCTCCACCACTGGCACCAAGAGGGAAAAGGCAGGGCGGCAAACTTCAGTGATTCATACTCAAAAGAAGCCTTTCTACAGAGAGGACAAGAATTTGAAGACTGCTGAAAAAGAACATGCACTGAATAAACACACACTTGAAAAAAGATTTAAATTTTATTCTTCCTTAAACCCTCATTTCAAAGTAGTGGCCAATACCTCCATTTCATTTACAATATTGTGATAGCTGCAACACTCAGATCCTTCCTCACCTTCCGTTCTCTGCGGTCAACCTATGTAATGCTACTGCGATGCCGTCAGTGTCATGTCCTCCCCAGGAGCTGTCGGAAGACAGCCCAGCTTCTTTCTTTAGCTCAGAGGCTACTGACAGACGGAACCCTGGCATGTGCCAGGCTGTGCTCCCCCAGCAAGCCACCTTCCCCTCAGCTAAATGCCAAAGAAGTAAGTAGCACCGTCATCAGCACAGATCTCAAGGGAATTCACGTAGACCGTCACAGGGTTTATAGCTCCTCCTCTAAAACTTTCCTCTCATCTGACTTTATTTCTCATTTCTATCATCATTCAACTTAACCTCAAAAGTCCAATAATAAACTATTCATGTACAGAAATAATCACCTATTTTATATGGATGAAAAGCAGTAAAGTATTTGCACACTTTCCATGCTCATTTAAAAATGCAGAGTGTAAACAGAGTGCGTTAACAGGTAGGTCATTTTCTATAACTTCGCTAAAAATGTATTGCTTGGCACACAAACATAAATATTTAACTGCAAAGTTCTCAGAAAGTCTTATTTTTATATAACCCAACTCTTCAGATTTATTAAAAGAAATCTACTGGAGCGCCTGGGTGGCTCAGTGGGTTAAGCGTCTGCCTTCAGCTCAGGTCGTGATCCCAGGGACCTAGGGTCGAGCCCTTCATGGGGCTCCCTGCTCGGTGGGGAGCCTGCTTCTCCCTTTCCCTCTGCCCGCCGCTCTGCCTGCTTGTGCTCTCTTTCTCTCTCTGTCAAATAAATAAAATCTTAAAAAAAAAGAAATCTACTATGTTTGCAAGCTTCAAGAATAGTTTGCTCAGATGATTTTAAAAGTCGTTGTTTAAAAAACGGCTTATAAATATTTTCCTCAACACTGCCCTGAAGACTCATGTCAATTAACTCATCACAATGACAGTGATAATAGCAATTCAGATTTACTTCTTTAACCCTCCTGACCTTATGAAGCTGGTATTCTTTACTGTCCATGTTTTTTTTTTTAAAGATTTTATGTATTTATTTGAGAGAGAGAGAATGAGAGAGCACATGAGAGGGGGGAGGGTCAGAGGGAGAAGCAGACTCCCTGCCAAGCAGGGAGCCCAATGCGGGACTCGATCCAGGGACTCCAGGATCATGACCTGAGCCGAAGGCAGTCGCTTAACCAACTGAGGCACCCAGGCGCCCTACTGTCCATGTTTTACAAATAAAATAACTGAGGCCTGAACAGATTCAGTTACTTGCCCCCATTAACAGAGCTGGAGAGCAAAGGCAGTCTCACTTAGGGTTAACTTCTTTTTTGTGTGTGTGTTTAATGATGTTTATTTTGGCATGCTTTGAATTTGTGAAATACTACAGAAACACTGACAAATTTTAATAAGATAATACAAAAATCATTAAATATCTTTTAGTAGAGATTCTTTAAACAAAACAGGGTATACCACACAGCAGCAAAAACTGATGCATCTCTGAGAATAGATTTTCAAAAATATTATTAAGTGAAAAAAGGGTTGAAAAAAGATATTTACAGTGTGGTATAATTATATAACTTATCAGATATCACACAACCATGTTATATGTTGGTATATATACATACATACATTATACATACATTACATATGTGTATATTACATATAACCAGGCTATCTAGATATATATACTGGATGGCTATTTAACAAATTAATGGTACTGGTTGCCTCTTGGGAGGAATAAGGATGTGTGGATGAATATAAAAGCAACCATATCTTTATCAGTTATATTTTATTTCTCAAAAATTACAAAAATATTAAACATGTATCTTAATATTATAGAAGTATATAAAATTCTACAAAATTATATAATTATTATAAAATGTTCTACTTTTCTGGTGTTTTGAAAATGTTACCATAACAACTATTTTTTTTTTCAGCTTTTAAAAAAAGATTTTATTTATTTATTTATTTATTTAAGAGAGAGAGCCCACAGGCAAGCAGAGGAACGGGTAGAGGGAAGATGGAGAGAGAGAATCTCAAGCTGACTCCCTGCTGAGCTCGGAGCCCAACATGGGGCTCAACCCACAACCCTGAGACCATGACCTGAGCCAAAGTCAAAAGTCAGATGCTCAACCCACTAAGCCACCCAGGTGCCCCATATCAGCTTTTAATAATATATTTTTTTCCAAGCTGGAGAAAGTATACTAAGGAAACCAGTCTATTATACCACATGCAACAACCCCTCTCCCTTCCTTGTCTTCTAGCATTTTTTTTTCCCAATTCGTTAATACCCATCACCAGGCTAACCCATCCCCCCACCCCTCTCCTCTCTAGAACTTAGGTTAACTTCTAAGCTCATCAACACTCCGAGTCGTCTCAGTGTGAGAGGTAGGAGAGACCCATTTGTGGGGGAGATGGGAACAAGTTCATGGAGCCAACATGGACAGACAAAGAGCTGGTTAAGGACAGAGGACTGGTGAGGAAACCAATCACAGTTGGTAGTGATCCTTTGTAAAGCATGAGAGTGGGGAGAGTGTCAGCGGTGACTATAGCGTGTGAGGGAAGGCAAGATTTGGAGATGAAAGAGAAAGAATGAAGGGTATTGGGCTAAAAGTTAATTGGTTGTCTCGGTGTTACCCTAGCAAATTCCTCATGGACTAGAGATGTGATTCCTCCAAATTAAGACACTCAAGTTCTAAGACTACTTCTCTTTTGCTTAAGTGAAATGTTTTTCATGTAAAGACAGTCATGTGTACATGATCATGCATTCCACCAATTTTGTAAAAAAAAAAAAAAATTTAAATTATCTTAGAGAAACATCTAGTTTTAGTTAAAATGTAAAGTTAAACCTAGTAATTTTTGGCGGGAAATTGGGCAGTAATTACTCAAAAATGCATGTACCACTTGTTCTGGCATTTCTACTAAGAATCTATTATTCAAAAATACTTGCACAAATTCACACACACACACACAGGAAAGTCACAGTGGTACTGCATATAGTAGGGAAAAAACAGAAACAACTTCAAAATCATTCAGAAGGTTAATGGTTAAATATACCCATACTATGGAATACTATACAACATTTTAAAAACAGCAATAGACCTGTTTGAACTAACATAAGCTACCCATCATCTATTAAGAGAAAAAAGCAAAATGCAGAAAAATATTTTCAATTGTTTTTTAAAAACTTCATATGTGTGTGCACAAAGAAAGCTGTCTCAAAGAATACAAACCGCACTGTCAGCAGTAGTTGCTTTGTGGGGTAAGAGAGCTGTTGGAGACTAAGGGAGGGAGCTGTTGGGAGAAGGAGCCAATGAGGATTTGTCTTTTTATCTTCATATAATTCTGTACTACTATACATTTTTTCAACATACTTTTTTTTAATTGATTTAAATTTTCTCTAAGTTTCACACTGCTGCACTTTAGGACAGCAAATTCAATTCTCTCCTATAGGATATATTTGCGAACTATATTAATCACCAGGAGATCTTACTTTTGTTTCACCAACTGTCAACGCCTGAATATTCTATGATAGAAAGAATATGCTTATAATAACCAAATTATCTCCCTAGGATACTTGTAAAAACTGGTTGCTAATGTAAGCCCAAGTACAATGAACATGACCATCCAGAGGGAAACAAAAGGAAGAAAGATGTGACATAAGGCCTTCATCAAACAACTCCAACTGCTAGATTCGGAACATGCACGTGTACAGGAATAAATCTCCAAGTTCCCACAAAGAACAAAATGGAATGAAAAATGACAATGTTACTTTTTGTTTAACAAATTCCGAGCACCTACGGCTTCTTAAGTATTGTCCTTAGAGAAGGTACCAAGATACACAAGTCATAGTTTCAGCCCTAATGGAGTTTACAATCAACTAAAAATAAGCTACACAACGAACACAGGATTGCTGAGTAGGTCTGCTTGTTTGTTTGGAATCTCTAAGAGACCTGAATGGACTGATATATAAGATGGCTGGGACACAGAGGCATTTCGAGGCTAAGTTAAGCAGGAGTAGCAGGCATGAATGGAATTTATGGTGTTGGTTTTATTAGAACCACACTCAAACAAATTGAAATGTCTGATCAAAGAACAACAACAACACAGAAGTGCACACTTGGGTGAACTACAGGAGGTGCATGTGTGCGGCATGACACGAGTGCCTCGTGCGTCTCTGTATAAGTATCACCACCAAAGTCATAGAATCAGAGGTGGAAGAGATCTTACATGCCATGTGTCAACTGCACCTGACACATGGATAGATCCCTTTTACTTCTGTGACTGAAATGGTATTTCTGGGCACATGACACTGAACTCAGGGAGGAGTCTAGCCTACATTTGGGATTGGCCCAAGCTCTAGGAGTGAAAGGGCCACTGCAATGACCACCCCCTCCCCACCACCGCTGTTCCGAGTCTGGACCAATGCCAGCTTTCTCTCAGTCTGTCCTCCTTTGCAGTAATGTGCCCAGTACAGCCTAGCTCATGGGGGCGAGGAGAGTGGGGTGTCACGAAACCAAAGTGCCCAAGAGAGAAAGGAGAAGAAATACATGCCAGAAAGTTAGAGGAAAGTAAGATAACCTCCAACTCTGATATCATTCATCCCCCAACTGGTTTCTTCTCTCATGAGTATTTCTGGATACCCTAAACATGAGGTAAACTCAGTTATATTGTAGTATTATTATTATACATGTATACCTTATTAAAATTCTCCCAATGCTGTTAGAGAAGATCATGACCATTTTAAATGAGAAAAAATGAATTTCACCCAAGGTCACTCAGATAATACATAGTAGAGACAATACTGGACTCAAGGCTTTCAGATTTTAAGTTCAATGTTCTGTCCCTACACCATGATTTACCAATCTATATAATACATCTCTTTTAATAGGAAACATAAAGGACCAGAAAAGGCTGAGTTAACTAGGAGGGTGGACTAGCACTTGGAAATCAGTAAATTTCTAGAAAAGTACTTAGCAAAGACACCAGCATCTTTTTTAAGAATGTGGAAGCTGGGAAGTTTCATTAGAATGTAAAACCAAAAGCAAACAATTTTGCTGGAAACAAAAATGCAGAACTACAACCAGCAATCTCCTTGGAGGGCCATTAACATCAACTATCTTACAGCCACTATTTACCATACAGTAGTTAGTTTTATAATCTAATCAAAATTATGTGGGGGAAATTTTATGAAAACACAAAGAAATGCAAAAAAAGTCTACTGAAAAGGACTTAACTATTACAGTAACTAAGGCTATATTTCAACTACCTTTGCTGAATCTCTGACCTTGGATGTCATTAACCCATTCTCCTCGGTTTCTTCCCCTCGAACCTACTACAATTATAAATTTGCAATACCAAGCTGATAAGGAAATTGTTAGGAATAATGTGCCTGAAATTGTCTTGAAAAAGCTTTTAATTCCTCAGGATAAAATTCTTGTAAAAATGACATATTTCAAAATACAGTGACCCTACAGTGCCAACCCCCTATGCAATCGAAAATCCACATATAACTTTTGACTGCCCAAAAACCTAACTACTAATCGCCTACTGTTGACTAGAAGCCTTACCAATAATGTCAACAGTATCAACATGTAAATTTTATATATGTATTTTATACTGTACCCTTACCATAAAGTAAGCCAGAGAAAAGAAAATGTTAAGAAAATTTTTAACAGAAAATACATTTACAGTATGATACATATATTTATTGAAAAAAAACCAGGTATAAGTGGACCTGTGCAGTTCAAATCCGTGTTGTTCAAGGGTCAACTGTAAAAAGGAAAAGCAACCAACAGAATTTTAAGAAGTATTAGGATATGTTCACAAGTAAAACGAATAACCAACTGTTACCAATGTAGTTTCTAATTACTTACAAATTATGATTTTCTTCTAAAAAGGCCTTAGATAAGATTAACTTCTTTGGCTTTAAGATACCGATTAAGATAACTGAATCTAAATCCTAGCCTGACTCTATTTATCTAGCCAAGTAAAAGTGATACTTCTCCTTAAGATAAAACTTAACTTTTACCAATCTTTGTGTTCAAGACATCTTTCTTCTCAAAGAAAAAACACACCCAAAAAGACCATACAAAAATGTACTGCTTTAACAGTTTGGAGAATACTTTGGGGGTGTTTGGAGGCAGGTGAGATCATATGGTCAAATAATTGAAGAATATTTCTTAATCCCACCCTCTAGTAAGTCATCAATCTAAGAATTAAAATAAGACCCTCCAAGGAGCAGACTCCCCATTTTGTCACTTAAGGTCATGGCCTGCTTCCTACCTCTCTTCTTTTTACCACTTGTCACACTATGATGGAAGGCAGGAAGGCGGCTCATGTAACTGGCCCATTTCCAGGCTAGGAGCAAATCTCATGATAAATTAAGTGAAGAGGAAGCTGGCGGGATAAACTGCTCAAGTTCACTGCTCTCGTGAAGCCGCTCTCATACAAAAGTTATTTGAAAATCACATTAAGCCTAAAGCTAACCTGTATTCTGTCCTTGCTATTTCCTTAGATAACTTTTTCTTCTAATTTTAGAAAATCTGAAAGAAATACAATGTCACATGAACACTTTCTCGCATCCAACTTCAGATTACATTGATTCATTAGTGTTACTATTTCAATATGGAAGTGAATTTTCGAAGCTGTTAGACAAGAAATTCTGGGGGCTGCTGTTCTTCAAAACAAGGAAGACACATGCAGAACAAACAACTGATTGTTGATGTGGACCTCTGGTTAAACTAAAACTCAGAGACTAATGTAACCCTAATGGATTATAAAAATTCAGAGAAAAAAAAAAAAGAAAGAGAACACATAAAAGTTTGAAGAAATGGTGTATCCTATTCTTCTACCTCCACTGAACAATTTAATAAGAAGCCACAGATAGGCTCCTGAGAAATCTCTGAGATGACTGTGAACTGGGCTGAATTTTCACAAAGCAACAACATTGAGCCAGGTGATAGGACAAAGCAGAAGACTACTTGAAAAAGTCCTTGAGTGCATGTGCTTTTGGTGGGTCAAAGGTACTTCTGTGCCACAGTTGTTTACAACACTGTTATTTAACAATGGCAGACTGTACCAAGTAAAATGCTTAACACACTTTAATAAAGCTGAGTACTAGAAGAAATATGGCTATATGGATGTTCCTCTGACATAAAAACCATTTTAAAAGTATCTTACGGCACCAGGAGACTTATAAAAGAATGTTCGCAGTAGCTTTATTCAAAACAAGATCCATAAACAGTGGAATGGACAAACAGTGATGTTCTCATAGCTAAAATATTCTAGAGGTGTGCTGTCCATTAAGGTAGCCCCGGCTATTAAGCACTTGCACTGTGATGATGCTGTGGTTTGAGATATACTGTAAGTATAAAACAGCAGATTTCAAAGACTTACTATGAAAAAAAAGAGTATTACGTCAATTCTTTGTTGAATTTATATTTATGAATATTGAGATAAATAAAACATTATTAAAATTAATTTACTTGTTTCTTTTTAAATAGGCTACTAGAATATTTTAAACTATACATGTGGCTCACATTATGTTTCTTTTGGACAGTGCTGCTCTAGAACAATGAAAGTGAATGAACTACAGGTACATGAAACAATAGGCATAAATCTTACAAACATGACTTGAATGAAAGTCAAGTAAAACTAAAACTAGTGTTTAATGATGTCAACAACAAAACACAAACCACCATGGGAGTGATTATCATAAAAACCAGGCAGTGGTTACCACAGGGAAGAGAGAGGAACTTGTGACAGAGAGGGGACATAGGGAACTCTCTCAAGTGCTGAGAATAGTTTATTTCTGGGAGATGGGTGTTGGTTCACTTTATTAATCTACACGTTCATATTTTATGCACTTTTCTATATGTTTTATCTCACAATTTTAAAAGTTTTCAAGAAATAACCTTAAACTTGCTTTCCTTAAACATTTATATTCACCAAAGTAATAAATGACTTTGAAGAAAACTAAAAGAATAGAGTTGAGTGACTGGCCCTATATCTCATCGATATAACCAAAGAAATGTAAAAATGTTAGGCCCAAGAGCTGCTTAGTCAAGATTGTGTTACATTCTTTAATATATTTTTAAATATTTTTAAAATTATGTCTAAATGTTTTTAAAGCACAGCAACCTATAATTTAACCATATTATTTATCTTGTGTTAACAAACCCCGTGAAATAGGTGGTGGGTGTATTTCTGACAAGTTGCACATATATTCTTGTAAGTCAACATATTTGCAATGCACAAAATAAGTAGCTGATAAATGTGTTTACAAATAAATGAGATAATGTTCCGTGTATAAAAATCCAAAAGAGGGCGCCTGGGTGGCTCAGTCGTTAAGCGTCTGCCTTTGGCTCAGGTCATGATCCCAGGATCCTGGGATCAAGTCCCACATCGGGCTCCCTGCTCGGTGGGAAGCCTGCTTCTCCCTCTCCCACTCCCCCCCTGCTTGTGTTCCTGCTCTCGCTATCTCGCTCTCTCTGTCAAATAAATAAATAAAAATCTAAAAAAAAAAAAAAAAAAAATATTAAAAATCCAAAAGAAACCATTTTTGAGATTTCTTATACACAATGATAGTCATCTCCTAAATTCTCTCTGAACAAGTTGTAATATTTTTCTAAGAATAATTTATTTTCTTACTATGAGGCATCCTGTCAGAAATGTCCTGCTTTGGGAGTGCCTGGGTGGCTCAGTTAGTTAGTTAAGTGTCCGATTCTTGATTTCAGCTCAGGTCATGATATCAGGGTTGTGAGATTGAGCCCCATGTCAGGCTCTGTGCTGGGTGTGGAGTCTGCTTAAGATTCTTTCCCTCGGGGCACCTGGGTGGCTCAGTCGTTAAGCGTCTGCCTTCGGCTCAGGTCATGATCCCAGGGTCCTGGGATCGAGCCCCACATCGGGCTCCCTGCTCAGCGGGAGGCCTGCTTCTCCCTCTCCCACTCCCTCTGCTTGTGTTCCCTCTCTCGCTGTGTCTCTCTCTGTCAAATAAATAAAATCTTTAAAAAAAAAAAAAAAAAAAAAGATTCTTTCCCTCTACTTCTGTCCGGCCCTCTCTCTCTCTCTGTCTCTCCCCCTCTCTAAAAAAGGAAGGAAGCAAGGAAAGAAGGGAGAAGAAAGAGAGCGAGAGAGTGAGAGAGGAAGGAAGGAAGGAAGGAAGGGCGGGGAGGGAGGAAGGGAAGAAGGGAGGAAAAGAAAGAAATGCCCTGCTTTGGAAAATAAATTTTAAAAGAAAATGAAAAAAAAATTCAGAGTATGAGCAAGTCAGTTAACTGATAAAAGCTGACAAAGGTGAATTAAATGACTAAGTACGTGTTTTCTATAACTAGTATCTAATATTTGATGAAATTTTCCCAAATGAAAAAGTGTAAGAGACAAGCTTTAATAAATGACAAGTTTTTCTGAGCACAAAAGGCTTGGTATCTAGTAGAATACACAAAACACTTCAAAAGAAATGTTTTAGGATGCAAAACTAAACTTAAAAATCTCAGTATGTCAACTATACTTCAGTAATAAAAATAATTTAAATAAAAATAATTTAAAAATCTCTCTTGGCTACTTAAGAGCAATGCTGATGACCTAAATTCACATTTAATTCATTTTTATGCAGAAGAACTGAATTTATAAATGAAAAAGAGTAAGAGAAGAAATCTACAGAATGAATGCCTCTAACTCACCGTGAACTTGGTTGATTTCTGAATTCTGGGAAAGAATTTCATCTGCTAATTTCTGAGCAGTTGGCAAAACTTCTGTGTGGTGCACTGTGATCAAATACTGTACAAACTTCTGTAGTTGGTCTCTATTCATTTGAAAGAGAGTCTCTGAAATGGGAAGATGCAGTTTGACCTGATCTGGCTTGCGGATGCGGTATAAAGACAGTGCCACAACATGAGCACAATAAAATATGTCCTTGTTTCCACAGCTGCAGGTCACTGAGGTAATCTTGCAACGATCAAAGCTGATGGCCACGTTGCAAACAGTTTCTGGCTCCGATTGTATTGCAGGTTCTGTCACTGTGCCACTCAAGTGGAAACCTGTGTGAGAGAAAGGGAAGAGAGAGTTTAGCTGCTGCCTTCAGATGCTATGAGCTATTTCTAATTCTTTGAAATGTGTAGTACTTGACAGCTGCAAGAATAAAATATGACAGTTTTTATTTTCAAGTAAAAACATTCAGGCCACTCAAACATCCTCTGCACCTCCCCCTCTCTACGTCTTACAGGTAAAAAAAGAAATGGTATTCAACAGACATGCTGAAGTATTTCACGTAGCCATACAAAACCACTTATGGCAATATGCTGCCATCACACCGACAGGAAGTTGTTAGATCACAGCACTCATAAGCCTCAATTACTCTGAATCTGTGGTATACCTAACAAAAATCAGTGGTTTTCTTCCTTTTCTTTTTTAAACTTTTCAAAGTAGAGTAGGCCAGCTTGGTTTTCTGCTCAACAAACTCCCCCCTTCCCTCCACCTTTACTCCAGGTGGCCACTAGCATCCTCCAACCAACAATGCAACTCTGGGGTGGGCCTTTCACACACATTGACCAGATAAATTTTTTTACTGAATAATCCTTTATGTAACATGCATGACATATGCCCCAATACAGCAAGGTCCACTAGCAATGTCTACTGATGAAACTGCAAAGCCCACCGGATCTCATACCACAGTCTAAGTAGCTCACAATGAGCTGATACAGATGTAAGGTTGTTAAATAAACTTACACACACACAAACACACGAGAACACAAAATCGCCAAGTGGAAAGGGGCCTTACAACTTAAACTTGGAACTACACACAAATCTTCCACACCCTCCCTAACCAATAGGCCATGGGGCCACTGCTTATAATGGTCCAGACATGAGACATGCACCCCACACATGCAACAATTCCCCCAACCCTTAGACAGCCATAGGAAGAGCTCACAGCCTTCGGAAAATTGCCTCCCACCACACTGCCATCAGTCAGTCCTGGCCTGTATGGCCAGGGGACAAAACCTCCTCCCTACGTCTCTATAAATATGTGGAAAGCTAATCCTAATTTTTTTTTTGGGTGGGGGGCACATCCACTCAGTTCCACCTTCTTTCTCTGAGAGCCAAATTCAGGGGTAAGGGCTAAACCTTCAGGAGATCACTTTGGGAACCTCCTGCACACTGATCTACCTCAAGATTTTGGGTACCTGACAGAAACCCAAGCTCCAGAATGAAGCCTCTGGCTCTCTTTCAGCTTTCCACTATCTGTGCTACTTGAATAAAGTTCATTGAGCAGGACACTGTCTTCATTCACAAAGACAAAGATCTTTACCATGTGGGAAATCTGGGAGGGATGGCAGACATAGGACATGAGAATGACAGCCAAATGATGCCTAAAATTCACATGTAGGGCACTTGAACCCTAGTTACTGTCTTCCCCAAGGGATGATAATCAGGCCAGAGAGTTGGAAGAAATACTACTCACTACTCAAAAGAAATCTTTCAGAGTAATACAACTTCATCCTAATAATTCATATTTATTAACATAGTGGAAAGAGAAATGTGTGGTAATAATTTTTACCAAATTAATCAATTTAAAAAGAACAATCTCTAAAGTTACTATTAAACTTCATGATAAGAAATTTAGAGAATTGTAATATGATAACCTTTGTTTTTCTTACAAAGAGATTATCTCTGTTTCAGAATGAATATCCCAGTCTCCCTTATCTCTTTGAGTCACGAAGTTTTTTGAATATGACAATTAAAGATACATAGTGATGTAAAATCGTATTTTAAAAAATTTTTAACGTATTTTCCCATGAGGAAAAAGTCACAGAAGAAGTAAACACCCAAGAAAATTTCAAAAGTGAAGAATAATAAGGGCAAACTTACATTATATACCAGATGTACTATAAGCATACAGTAATTTAAAATCCACAGGACAGGCACAGATTAAGATAGAAAAAAAAAAAAAAACAATGGATCATAAGACAATTCAGAAAGTTCTCAAGTATATTCTGTACGTTTAGTGCAAGGGATCGCAACATTTTCCACCTATCACATACATATATGTGTACAAAGAAACCAGTTATCGCTGTGGGGAAAGATTTATCATAAATTGACCATTTATAAAATTGATCCTTCCCAGCTTAACACTACTCTATCTCTCCTAGTCCACCAAAGTCACCATCTTTGTCTCTCCATGAAAGTGGTATTAGAGAACTTCACCAATCACAGGCAAAGCCAAGACAATTGACGATCCAAGAGTTGAACTAGTTAGTATTTAGTCTATAAGGGTATAACATAACGCATACTTCAAAACAGACTGATTTAACTACCAAAGAAGAAGCCCTTAAGAAAAGTGATGAATCCCTCAAATAGTTTCACAGAAAACCATTTCAGCTGTGTAAGTCAGAAAGAAGTAAAGTAAATTAAATGCTGCTACCATGAAATTATGCCAAAGGTAAAACTCATTATTCAATTCCATTACAAGTATTCACTATTCTCATACAGTCTTTTAAAAAGCAAACTATAAAATATTGTGACTTCCAAAACAATTTAATTCAAGAGATACGTGAGAGCACACGAACATATACATGTCTCACAGAGTAACACTTCATTAATCTGATATCATCAAAGATTAAGACATTTCATGAATGTTCATTTTCAAAACAATTCTAGATTATCTTTCAAGTACCCGAACTCCTTTAAAAATTCCAACCATTTTTCTTAGAAAGATTTCTAAATGTTGTTAAGTTCTACCCTGCCACCCTAATCAGCTGACCATCTGGTGTTACCAAATGAGGGGGGGGCAACACTTCCTATAACAGGCAACTGCAGGTGACAGTATTTTTTAAGCGGGTTTTTTGTTACTTTTCTCCACTATCAGCCATCACAAGGTCTCCTCTCTTATACAGCTAGTCTTTTTCATAGAAAATTCTTTGCCCTCAGGCCAGCTGCGCCTCTAATTTGACTAGTTTTGTGGCAGCTATTCAATACTCTGAGGCTTATTTGTTTGGGGGTTCCCCCACCTTACTTTTAGGTTGGGATGGCTGATGTTGCTAGAGGTGACTGGCTTTATTTGAAATACAGGAAAATTACAACACACATATAAGTGAGAACTGGTATATTACTTTATAAGACTATGCAATACTGAGTCAGTATGCAGGAACTCCAGCAGGTCTCACTTCAGTCTTGTGAGAAACCTTCTTTGAAATTCCAGCTCACCCTCAGTTGGTTCTGAATCATGCCAGAGCACTTGCAAAAGAAACAAGGAGAATATTCCACCCTCAACAATCCCTAGACAGCTACATAAGCCATCCTTTCTCCAGCCCTTACTCCCTACCCACAGCTGGTCTTGTCTCTTAGGGAGTGGGCGACCTGAAACAAAATAATGCTCCTAAGAATGGATTTTACCTTTCTGGAGTTCTAACAAACCCTGATGACACACTGTTTTAGAATTGCAAATACAAAATCCCTTTCTGGTATAGTTAACTGTTCTATATGACAGAACTGAGGACAAAGAAAGGGGCAATTCTGCACTCCATAGTAAAACACGGGCAATTAATTTTCAAAGAACTAAAACTGAAAAAAATTACATAAACCTTTTTTTCTTTGACTTTACAAAATACAATCTGTCAAAGACAGTTAATCCCATAAAAGCAAACCTCACAGGGCAGATTGTTTCATCACCATCATGTTTTATCAGTGAGCCCAATAAAATGCTGGTATTCACATTCTCAATCTGCAGACCTGAAGAAAAACAAAGCCCAAACCAAGGCACAGCATTGTGGAAGCTCTGGCAGTAGAGACATTTTGATTCCTATCAGGCTCTCTCATTTAAACGCTGTGTGATCTGGACATGTTATTTAACCTCTCTGAGTCTTGCTCTATTCGTTTGTGAAATGGGGCTAGAAACACCTCCTCGGGGTGTTTTGGGGATTTAAATGAAATAACATATGTAAATCACCTGGCACATAGTAAAAGTGCTCGTTAAATTTTTTTTTTTAATTTTTTTATTGTTATGTTAATCCCCATACATTACATCATTAGTTTTAGATGTAGTGTTCCATGATTCACTCTTTCATAACACCCAGTGCTCCATGCAGAACGTGCCCTCCTCAAAACACATCACCAGGCTAACCCATCCTCCCACCCCCCTCCCCTCTAGAACCCTCAGTTTGGTTTTCAGAGTCCACCGTCTCTCATGGTTCGCCTACCCCTCAGATTCCCCCCCTTCATTCTTCCCCTCCTGCTACATTCTTCTTTTTTTTTTTCTTTCTTAACATATATTGCATTATTTGTTTCAGAGGTACAGATCTGAGATTCAACAGTCTTGCACAATTCACAGCGCTTACCAGAGCACATACTCTCCCCAGTGTCCATCACCCAGTCACCCCATCCCTCCCACCCCACTCCCCACTCCAGCAACCCTCAGTTTGTTTCCTGAGATCAAGAATTCCTCGTATCAGTGAGGTCATATGATACATGTCTTTCTCTGATTGACTTATTTCGCTCAGCATAATACCCTCCAGTTCCATCCACGTCGTTGCAAATGGCAAGATCTCATTCCTTTTGATGGCTGCATAATATTCCATGGTATATATATACCACATCTTCTTTATCCATTCATCTGTCGATGGACATCTTGGCTCTTTCCATAGTTTGGCTATTGTGGACATTGCTGCTATAAACATCGGGGTGCACGTACCCTTTCGGATCTTTACTTTTGTATCTTTAGGGTAAATACCCAGTAGTGCAATTGCTGGATCATATGGTAGCTCTATTCTCAACTTTTTGAGGAACCTCCATACTGTTTTCCAGAGTGGCTGCACCAGCTTCCATTCCCACCAACAGTATAGGAGGGTTCCCCTTTGTCCGCATCCCCGCCAACATCTGTCGTTTCCTGACTTGTTAATTTTAGCCATTCTGACTGGTGTGGTGAGGTGGTATCTCATTGAGGTTTTGATTTGAATTTCCCTGATGCCAAGCGATGTTGAGCACTTTTTCATGTGTCTGTTGGCCATTTGGATGTCTTCTTTGGAAAAATGTCTGTTCATGTCTTCTGCCCATTTCTTGATTGGATTCTCTGTTCTTTGGGTGTTGAGTTTGATGAGTTCTTTATAGATTTTGGATACTAGCCCTTTATCTGATATGTCATTTGCAAATATCTTCTCCCATTCTGTCGGCTGTCTTTTGGTTTTGTTGACTGTTTCCTTTGCTTTGCAAAAGCTTTTTATCTTGATGAAGTCCCAATAGTTCATTTTTGCCCTTGCTTCCCTTGCCTTTGGCGATGTTTCTAGGAAGAAGTTGCTGCGGCTGAGATCGAAGAGGTTGCTGCCTGTGTTCTCCTTTAGGATTTTGATGGACTCCTGTCTCACATTGAGGTCTTTCAACCATTTTGAGTCTATTTTTGTGTGGTGTAAGGAAATGGTCCAGTTTCATTCTTCTGCATGTGGCTGTCCAATTTTCCCAACACCATTTGTTGAAGAGACTGTCTTTTTTCCACTGGACATTCTTTCCTGCTTTGTCAAAGATGAGTTGACCATAGAGTTGAGGGTCCATTTCTGGGCTCTCTATTCTGTTCCATTGATCTATGTGCCTGTTTTTGTGCCAGTACCATACTGTCTTGATGATGACAGCTTTGTAATAGAGCTGGAAGTCCGAAATTGTGATGCAGCCAGCTTTGCTTTTCTTTTTCAACATTCCTCTGGCTATGCGGGGTCTTTTCCCGTTCCATACAAATTTTAGGATTATTTGTTCCATTTCTTTGAAAAAAGTGGATGGTATTTTGATGGGGATTGCATTGAATGTGTAGATTGCTCTAGGTAGCATTGACATCTTCACAATATTTGGTCTTCCAATCCATGAGCATGGAACGTTTTTCCATTTCTTTGTGTCTTCCTCAATTTCTTTCATGAGTATTTTATAGTTTTCTGAGTACAGATCCTTTGTCTCTTTGGTTAGATTTATTCCTAGGTATCTTATGGTTTTGGGTGCAACTGTAAATGGGATCGACTCCTTAATTTCTCTTTCTTCTGTCTTGTTGTTGGTGTATAGGAATGCCACTGACTTCTGTGCATTCATTTTATATCCTGCCACTTTACTGAATTTCTGTATGAGTTCTAGCAGTTTTGGGGTGGAGTCTTTGGGGTTTTCCACATAAAGTATCATATCATCTGCAAAGAGTGAGAGTTTGACTTCTTCCTTGCCGATTTGGATGCCTTTTATTTCTTTTTGTTGTCTGATTGCTGTGGCTAGGACTTCTAGTACTATGTTGAATAGCACTGGTGATAGTGGACATCCCTGCCGCATTCCTGACCTTAGGGGGAAAGCTCTCAGTTTTTCCCCATTGAGAATGATATTCGCTGTAGGTTTTTCACAGATGGCTTTTATGATAATTGAGGTATGTACCCTCTCTGCCTATACTCTGAAGAGTTTTGATCAAGAAAGGATGCTGTACTTTGTCAAATGCTTTTTCTGCATCTATTGAGAGGATATGATTCTTGTTCTTTCTTTTGTTAATGTATTATATCACACTGATTGATTTGCGGATGTTGAACCAACCTTGCAGCCCAGGGATAAATCCCACTTGGTCGTGGTGAATAATCCTTTGAATGTACTGTTGGATCCTATTGGCTAGTATTTTGGTGAGAATTTTTGCATCCATGTTCATCAGGGATATTGGTCTGTAATTCTCCTTTTGTGATTGGGTCTTTGTCTGGTTTTGGGATCGAGGTAATGCTGGCCTCATAAAATGAGTTTGGAAGTTTTCCTTCCATTTCTATTTTTTGGAACAGTTTCAGAAGAATAGGTATTAATTCTTCTTGAAATGTTTGGTAGAATTCCCCTGGGAAGCCATCTGGCCCTGGGCTTTTGTTTTTTGGGAGATTTTTGATGACTGCTTCAATTTCCTTAGTGGTTACAGGTCTGTTCAGGTTTTCTATTTCTTCCTGGTTCAGTTTCGGTAGTTGATACATCTCTAGGAATGCATCCATTTCTTCCAGGTTATCTAATTTGCTGGCATAGAGTTGCTCATAATATGTTCTTAGAATTGTTTGTATTTCTTTGGTGTTGGTTGTGATCTCTCCTCTTTCATTCATGATTTTGTTGATTTGGGTCATTTCTCTTCTCTTTTTGATAAGTCTGGCCAGGGGTTTATCAATCTTGTTAATTCTTTCAAAGAACCAGCTCCTTGTTTCGTTGATCTGTTCTACTGTTCTTTTAGTTTCTATTTCATTGATTTCTGCTCTGATCTTTATTATTTCTCTTCTCCTGCTGGGTTTAGGTTTTATTTGCTGTTCCTTCTCCAGCTCCTTTAGGTGTAGGGTTAGGTTGTGTACTTGAGACCTTTCTTGTTTCTTGAGAAAGGCTTGTATTGCTATATACTTTCCTCTTAGGACTGCCTTTGCTGCATCCCAAAGATTTTGAACAGTTGTGTTTTCATTTTCATTGGTTTCCATGAATTTTTTAAATTCTTCTTTAATTTCCTGGTTGACCCATTCATTCTTCAGGAGGATGCTCTTTAGCCTCCACGTATTTGAGTTCTTTCCGACTTTCCTCTTGTGATTGAGTTCTAGTTTCAAAGCATTGTGGTCTGAAAATAGGCAGGGAATGATCCCAATCTTTTAGTACCAGTTGAGATCTGATTTATGACCTAGGATGTGATTGATTCTGGAGAATGTTCCATGGGCACTAGAAAAGAATGTGTATTCCGTTGCTTTGGGATGCAATGTTCTGAATATGTCTGTGAAGTCCATTTGGTCCAGTGTGTCATTTAAAGTCTTTATTTCCTTGTTGATCTTTTGCTTAGACGATCTGTCCATTTCAACGAGGGGGGTGTTAAAGTCCCCCACTATTATTGTATTGTTGTCGATGTGTTTCTTTGCTTTTGTTATTAATTGCCTTATATAATTGGCTGCTCCCATGTTAGGGGCATAGATATTTACAACTGTTAGATCTTCTTGTTGGATAGATCCTTTAAGTAGGATATAGTGTCCTTCTTCATCTCTTATTACAGTCTTTGGTTTAAAATCTAATTTGTCTGATAGAAGGATTGCCACCCCAGCTTTCTTTTGGTATCCATTAGCATGGTAAATGGTTTTCCACCCCCTCACTTTCAATCTGGGGGTGTCTTTGGGTCGAAAATGAGTCTCTTGCAGACAGCATATCGATGGGTCTTGTTTTTTAATCCAGTCTGATAGCCTGTGTCTTTTGACTGGGGCATTGAGCCCATTTACATTCAGGGTAACTATTGAAAGATAGAAATTTAGTGCCACTGTATTGCCTGTAAGGTGACTGTTACTGTATATTGTCTGTGTTCATTTCTGGTCTATGTTGCTTTTAGGCTCTCTCTTTGCTTAGAGGACCCCTTTCAAGATTTTTTGTAGGGCCAGTTTCGTGTTTGCAAATTCCTTTAGTTTTTGTTTGTCCTGGAAGCTTTTTATCTCTCCTTCAATTTTCAATGACGGCCTAGCTGGATATAGTATTCTTGGCTGCATATTTTTCTCATTTAGTGCTCTGAATATATCCTGCCATTCGCTTCTGGCCTGCCAGGTCTCTGTGAATAGGTCTGTTGCCGATCTAATGTTTCTACCATTGTAGGTTACGGATCTCTTCTCCCGAGCTGCTTTCAGGATTTTCTCTTTGTCTCTGAGACTCGTAAGTTTTACTATTAGATGTCGGGATGTTGACCTATTTTTAATTGATTCTGAGAGGGGTTCTCTGTGCTTCCTGGATTTTCATGCCTGTTTCCTTCCCCAAATTAGGGAAGTTCTCTGCTATAATTTGCTCCAATATACCTTCTGCCCCTCTCTCTCTTTCTTCTTCTTCTGGGATCCCAATTATTCTAATGTTGTTTCATCTTATGGTATCGCTTATCTCTCGAATTCTGCCCTCGTGATCCAGTAGTTGTTTATCTCTCTTTTTCTCAGCTTCTTTATTTTCCATCATTTGGTCTTCTATATCACTGATTCTCTCTTCTGCCTCATTTATCCTAGCAGTTAGCATCCCCATTTTTTATTGCACCTCATTAATAGCCTTTTTGATTTCTACTTGGTTAGATTTTAGTTCTTTTACTTCTCCAGAAAGGGTTTCTCTAGTAACTTCCATGCTTTTCTCAAGCCCAGCTAGTATCTTTTTAAAGTGATGATTCTGAACTCTAGATCTGACATCGTACTAATGTCCATATTGAGTAGGTCCCTGGCAGTCGGTACTACCTCCTGTTCTTTTTGTTGAGATGATTTTTTCCGTCTTGTCATTTTGTGCAGAGGAGAATAGATTAATGAGAGAACAAAATGCTAGCAGGGTAACAACATCCCCAGAAAATATACTCTAAACAAATCAGAAAAGACCTGAAGCAGTGGGAAAAGAAAGGGAAAGAGAGAAAAAAGAAAAAGATAAAGATAAAAACAAACAAAAACAGAACAAAACAAAACAAAAACAGAATGTGATCAAATATGATCAGGCTGGTATATAGATCAGTGCCACACACTAGATTTTGGGTGTATTTTGGTCTGTTAAAAGAAAGTGCTTCCCAAAATTTTAAAGAAAGAAAAACTTACATATGTACAAAAATAAGGGTTGATATGATGAAGGGATGGAATATTACTGTAAAGATGGAAATTATAAAAAATTTTATAAAAGGAATTGATAAGTTGTTTGAAAAAAGAAAGAAGAGGATTTAAAAAAAAAAGAAAAAAAAAAGGGAGAGAATGTGATCAGGCAGGGGAATAGAAAAAAACCATACACTAGAGATTTAGAGTATATTTTGATCTGTTAGAAGAAACTATCTCAAAATTTTAAAGAGAGAACAACTTATATATATATATGCCAAAAATACGGGGAACTACTATGAAGGCATAGAATATGACTCTAAAAATTTAAAATAAAAATGTTTTTTAAAAAAGGGATTGATAAGATGTTAGTTGAAAAAGGGAAAAAGAAAAATTCAAAAAAAAAAAAAAAAGAAAAAAGACAGTTAAAAAAAATAATTAACTTTGAAAGACTAAAGAATCATGGTAAAAAAGCCATGAATTCTATGTGCAGTATTCCCCTAGCGCTGGAGTTCTGCCGTTCTCATTGATCGGTAAACTTGGTCTTGGCGGGCTGTTCTCGCTGATCTTCTGGGGGAGGGGCCTGTTGCCGTGGTTCCCAAATGTCTTTGCCGGAGGTGGAATTGCCCCGCCCTTGCCCGGTCAGGGCTAAGTAATCTGCTCGGGTTTGCTCTCCGGAGCTTTTGTTCCCTGCAAGCTTTCCGTACTGCTTTGGAGGCGGAGAGTGAAAATGGCAGCCTCCCAATGTCCACCCCGGAGGAGCCGAGAACTCGGGGCCCCGCTCCTCAGTGAGCCCCCAGAGAAAAGCCGTCAGTCACTCCCGTCTCCCCCGTCTCCAGCCGCACTCCGTGCTCACCCGGCCTGTGACCGCGCATTTCTATCTCTGGCACCCGACCCTGGGTGGAGTCTCCAAACCCAGCCGATCCCTGCGGTGCACTCCCGCGCGGCTCCTCCCGGGGGAGGAAGGGGAGTCTCCCCGGATCTGCTGCTTGTTGGGTCCCTGCTGGAGGAGCAGGGGCCCGACTGTGCCTCGGATCACGGTTTATGGCAACCCTGAGCTGAGAGCCCGCGCCTCGGCTCTGTCTCTGCAGCTGGCTTCCCCGCTCCGATCCCTGGGAGCTCTGCCGCACTCAGGCACCCCTGGTCTTTCTGTGACCCCGAGGGTTCTGAGACCAACTGTCCCACGAGGGTTCCACCCCCCACTTAGCCACTGGAGCAACATCCCTCAGCGGAGCAGACTTCTAAAAGTTCCGATTTTGTGCTCCACGGCTCTATCACATGCCAGAAGCGGCCAACGGAGTTCCCCACCCCCGCCATCTATCTTCCCGAATATCACCTCGGATTCACTTCTCCACACGTCCTGCCTTCCAGAAAGTGCTCGCTTTTCTGTTCAGAGAGTTGTTGCTCTTCTTTTCTTCGATCTCCTGTTGAGCTTGTAGGTGTTCAGAATGGTTTGACCCCTATCCAGCTGAATTCCTGAGAGGAGACGAAATCCAGGTCTCCTACTCCTCCGCCATCTTGCTCCGCCCCCTCCAGTGCTCGTTAAATTTTATTTCTCTTTCCTTACCTTCCCAGCTGGAGAAACAGGGGAGGGGTGTTGGACACATTCCCTTCCTCTGCAACACTTTTTTTTTAATCTTTGCTACTGTAATCTTGGAAAGGGGGGGCGGAGGTCTCACTTGAGAAATGGCTTATAAAACAAGCGTGGCCACTGAGAACGTTTGAGCTAAGTGAGGTGGATGACACTAGAGGGATCAATGCTATTTGACAACAAAACCAAAAATCTTCAGTCAGTTACACTTTGTTTAATAACCAGCTTTCTTTCCCCATTTTCTTATTATGTTCTACCAACACACAGTTAATTTTGTGAATGAGTGTTACTTTATACACAGAGAAACCAGGAAACAATAGGGGAGAGATTTATTTTGTTTTAGCACCCATACATATTTCTAAAATGTTATATACTGCAGTGATTCTCAAAATGTGGTCCAGGGACATACCCACAGAGTCCCCAAAACTCTTTCACGGTGTCTAAAAGATCAAAATTTTTTTTCACAATTCTACATAGACATCTCTGACCTTTTAAACTCTCCCTCACAAGCATACATTTAATTTTCCAGAAGCTATAGGATGTGTGATATCACAACAGAACGAACACAGAGACAGGAAAATCCAGCTCTTTTCCACAAAGACAGACACTGCAAAGATTTTCAAAAATGTAATACAATGCCACCGTTTCCACTAAAATATCTTTTGTTTGGGGGCTACAGTTATTTTTTTCATAAAGTTATGCTCTTTATTATTAAAGGTATATTAACTTTATTACTGTTATTTAGTGAATAGTTGCTATTTTTTCACGGCTTTAATTTCAAACAGTAAATATCAATAGGCATAATCCTCATAAGCGAAGGACTTGTGGGATCCTCAGTCATTAAGAATGAGATCAGAAAGACAAAAAACTGCAATTATAAAATGTGCTGCTAAGAAATGGAAAAAATAAATCCTCTTCACCAAATCATCTTTCAAATAGCATTATTTGCACTTGGATTTTACACCAGGTCAGTAGTGAATAAGACTCAGCAGAGAAATACTGAAGGGGCAAATTTCTCACCCATGAACACATATTCGTATCATCTACATTAATCTCACATTAACAAGAATTAAAGTTTCTAGAAAGCAAACACTTATTCCATCACTGATATTCTAAAATGAACTTTCCTTGAAAGTTGATTTTTCATATCTAAAGTTGAATTTCTGTTGCATTTTAAAGGGGACTAGGAGACATGTGATACCAGACTGGAAAGACAACTGTTTTAAAATACACAAAGATTTTCTAAAGTTTGGCTATTTTGTGTGTGCGTGTGTGTGTGTGTGTACTTATACTCAGTTAACTGAAAAACGGTTACAAATTCAAAGCATTAGAAAATTTCTAAGCTAAAATAAACTGGAAGACATGAAATAAATACACACTAAAAACTACTTCTTTCAGGGTACATTCTTTTCAGAAAAATATGCACCCTGTGCATGAGGCGCTCAAGTAACATATTCTTTGTTTGAAAAAGAATTTAACATAAGCATTGGTGTAGTACTTACACAAATACATCTTTCACCCTTTTCCTAAATAAAAAGAACCCCTGGGGAAATTAAAGGCAGAAACCAAAGCAATGTAATGTTATGGCTGAAAGGGTGGTAAGGGTTATAAGAGGTTTTTCTGTATTTTTTTTTTAAGCTAAGTCTAAAAATGCAAAAGTGTTAACATTTAACACTCTCATAACAAAGTATTCATTGGTTGACTAAACCCATTATATTGGCTAAATACAGAGTAACTAATATCTGATTATGTGTCCTTGGTAAAACAGAGCAGTTAATCATTGCCTCCAAACACCTAACTTTCACCTTTCCTAAGTCTGATACATACTGCACACAATCCAACAACATGCCATGTTGCAATTATCAATTTAAAAACAAAAAAGTTTAATTCCAATCAAATACAATTTCCAGATCTGTAGTACAGATGCGATCAAGAGCCCAAGATGGAGGCACTAAACAACTCAAAACCCAACTTGTCTAAAATATGATATTCCTTCTTCAAATACAGAATTTTCTCAAAGGGAAAAACCTAAATTAGAGAGACTACATCCTCTAAGCTGGCTAATTAAATTCTCTAGCCCTAATTTCGAATACTAAGCTTAAACAGCTTATAGAAAAACATTAGGAGATTTTGCTGGCAATCACTAACGAAGCAGTTTCCGTCTTTCAGAAAAATTATTTTTTTAAAGGAAAAGCTATATTTTTAAGTTCACCTTAAAAATGTCGGTCTGGGATGGAATCACTCCTACACTTCATTAATACTTGAGAGAAAGACAATGGCAAATTAATGCAAAGACCAGACTGTAAACCACAGCACACCACATAAACAACATAAAAATTTATGGAGCATGCACTGGATGGGTCCAACCAAGAGTTCCCAACGGCATTCTGTTCAGTATCAGTTTTATTTTCTAGTTAATGTATATTCTTGCACCATTTCATATAAGGATCCTTATGATCACAATAAGTGTGTTAGTAGATATGAATGGCAATAGTTGTTTAAAATCATTTCTGAAGAAAAAACACTTATCCATTAATTTAGCTACCTGCAATAAGCACCTAGAAGGAGCATTAGTTTGAGAATGCACTGAATTAAAAAAAAAATCGCATCATTCCTTGTCATGCCAAATCTTGAAGTACATAAGTAATTTTCCAAAATGCACTTCTGTATTTTAACGTGCATATTTGAGGGAAACCACCATTGTCCAGCCTCAGAACGGGAGGGGCTGGGGGGGGGGGGGTGGTAAACAAATTAGGTAGAATTTTACTTATTTGCACAACTGTAAAGCTGCATGGTGCTTAGGAATTTCCATTATTTGCCGAATCTTCTAAATTCTACTTTCTTGGGTCCTAACCTTTTCTAATACAAGCGAAGTAGTTCTAGCCTTCCACTCTTCTTAAAGGCCCTATCCGACAGGCTCCCTTGCGCCATCTGCATAGCCCCCAATACTCCCATTGCCACTCCTCCAGCTCAGGGATTCCTCCTCTTCCCCTCCCCCACTTGGTCTCTCACCTGGGTCGTCAACTTCTGAAGTACAAATTAAGTTTATTAGAGCCCTTTGGTGTCCAAACACCAACTCTTAGCATTTCTACACACCTCTGTCTTACTTACCAGGGTCCAGGCCTAGATCAAGGAGGGGACAGAAAATCCTTTTTACCTGTTTATTTCCTGTTGTTGCTTACAGCCAAACCACCTTTAGAAATGCTTGGCTGTTTGCTTTAGGAGCGGAAGGTAAAGGAGAAACTCTAGAGACTAATTCTGTTTACCAGAGCCAAGGGGTAAGGAGAAGTATGCTCAGACCAAGGAGGGGAGAATGCAGGCTTCAGTGGTCAAAATCCTCCACCCACACCCTGAAGCTCTGGGCTTGAGCCCTCAATCCCAACATGAGCCCCCACATCTTGGCCCTAACCAATTCCTAATGCCTAAGGCCCAGACGAGGACACACTTAGCTCTCACAACCATCCTTCAAAGTAGGCTATGATCATACTCCCCTTTTTACAAGCTGAGGTTCTCTCTGAGAGGTAGTGGTAGAAGACACTCTAAATCAATAAGGCGGGATCTGAAGGACTGTTAGGAACATGGGTTTCTATAATCTAAATGATAAATCTGCACACGTAAAAACCCTCCACATCAACACATAAATGATCCAAAGGATGAAGGGAGGCAAACTAACAGATCCAGACAGTATAGAGTGTTAAGGTTTAAGACCCTTGGAGGCAGGGCACTGTCTTTCATCTCTGTAGCCCAAAGATCCAAAACAGCTCCTGGCACGGGCCAGGCCCTTGTAACTGTGTCAAATGAAGGAAGTGGTGGGGCTCTTCCAAGCAATGCTTGCCCTGCCCTGCAGAAGTCACAAATAACTAAAAGCTTTGGCCTCAAGCCCAGGATACTTTAAACTTAACTAAGAGTTATCTCTTTAGAGTCCACTCCCCTCTTATACTGAGTTAAGCTAGCAACAGAGGTCTGTGACATCATGTAAGACAGCAGAGATCTATGGCATTTCCATCACAGAGGACTACCCTGAAGCACACGCTCAAGAAGCATTTGTTAGATGAAAGAATGCACAAATCCTCTTAGGCTCTTGGTATGCGGAACATACAGAATGGGGCTTCTCAAACTGGAATTGTGCATCAGAATCACCTGGAGAACTTGTACTACAGACTGCTAGGCCCCATTCTATGATCCCAAGTGATGCTGCTGCTGCTGGCCCAGGGGACCAATGACGGAGATAATTAGAATTACAGCCTAAACAAGTCTTTTCTAGTCAAAGTACACTTATGTGAACGAAGTAAATAGAACAGGAAAAAAATATATACCTTGTGATATAAAGAATGTAGACCATTTCTAGCTTATTATGTAACCTATATGCTCCCCATTCCACAAAGTCAGGTATGGGATATTAAACTGGTCTCAGCATTAAGAAAGAAAAATAAACAAAAAAATTCCACAGTAATAAGAAATGTACTATCATAATTGTTAATACTTATAGCTGTACCATCCTACTTTAAGAAAAGCCTTCATTCAAAATCGCAGTTAAAATTTAAAAATTAAAAAACAGAGTATTTACTTTTACAAAGAGATTATTTCACAATGTCCCATGGATTCCTCATAATTGATGATTCTTTGTGTATTCAAAACAACCAATTAATGAAAAAAATAATGGCAACTAGTTTAGTAACATATTTTTTGCCTATATGAAAAAGTCAGAGGCAACTGAACATACCGGATAACACAAGGTGAGGTAGGACTTTAGAATTTCCTTCCAATTCCAACACACCTGTGTTAAATAACCTCAGACAAGTCACTTAGCCTTGATTTTCTCACCTATTAAAAGGGATTAATAATACCTATCTTCCAGGACTGCTCTAAGGAGTAGAACTGACAATGTATGTTAACCACCACAAGGATTCCTTGTATGGAATGCCTGCTATCATCATTATTGTAATGGAAATGTAATGCTCTTGGAAGCGTGGCATTTCCAACATGTGTACTAGAACCCTAGCCCTTTGGCAAGAGTGTGCAAGCTGCTGAAAATGCCAAGCTCTCAGGAGCATGCTAGCATTTCCATTACAATAATGGACAAAAGTTGTTATTGTAGTAATTCTACTCTATATATGCATATTTCCAAATTAATGTAATTAATTCTACTCTATATATTCATATTTCCAAATTAATGGAACTATCATTTTTAAAAATCTGTCCACATTTTACATAGCACATTCTTAAAATGTGACTTGATTCCAAACAGGGGAGGAAAGAAGGAAAATTAGAAGACTCAAATTTGTCTCAAAGAGGGGCGCCTGGGTGGCTCAGCCGTTAAGTGTCTGCCTTCGGCTCAGGTCATGGTCCCAGGGTCCTGGGATCGAGCCCCGCGTCGGGCTCCCTGCTCCGCGGGAAGCCTGCTTCTCCCTCTCCCACTCCCCCTGCTTGTGTTCCCTCTCTCGCTGTGTCTCTGTCAAATAAATAAAATCTTGAAAAAAAAAAAAAAAGTTTGTCTCAAAGTAACTTCTAGTTTCAATAAGCAATTTTTCACTCCTACCTTTGAAGATCTCTCTTCCAAAATGTATAACACCTTTTTTATCCCTAATGTTTGCCTTCCGTGTCAATGTATATAATATTACTTCCACAGCTCAGTCCATCTTGTCTCTGAGCTGGAGACTAATTTAAAGTTGGATGCAACCGTTAAGGGAACTTGCAGCTCTTATTGTGGAAGAAAAAGTGACCATAGCTTTTCATTCCCAGTTAATTTATGGCCTGATGAGCAGAGTGAAGTTAGAGCTTCTGCTCTCTTCAAAGAATCCCAAGGAACACTAGACTTGCCAGGGCTGTAAGTATTGTTATTTCCCTGTACATGGAGATCCAGCTGAAAAGAAAATCCTCTCTGTTCCATGTGTATATCTTTAAGAACAGTGAGTAGATGGCGTTTATACCTTGGCTAAGTGGTACATTTTTTTCCTTAAGCACACAGTAATAAAAGAGAAGCAAAGAGACTGGTCACCTGTTCAGAATGTAGATGAAATTTACTAAGATATTCCTACTCATATCCTGGCTCAGTGTGATTACAGATTTTTTTTTTCCCTTGTTTTGGTTGGTGTGGGGGAAATGCTTTTCCTAAAGTTTCTACAGTGAATACAAATTACTTAAGAGATACAAAAGTGCTTTTAGTAAAATCAAAAAGGTGCTCAAAGTCTTCTTGAGGAAAAAATCTGCCATATAAATGATGTCCAACACATGTTCTGGAAGCCTGGTAATGACCACACACCAAGTGTAAACACTGACATCATCATCAGTGAGGCTTTGCCCCACTGTCCGGCCCAGTCTATTTTACCAACAGGACACTCCAGAGCTCTCTTTAACCCATGGATGCCCAGCCCTCCCATGGTGCAGCCACCTTGCAGAGAAGAAGATGGATTATAGCACTCAAGGTAAACAAGGCAGAGAGAGATTGGCTCCTGGTTCTAATCTCAGCCATTATCTAATGTCAGCCCCATGGGCAAGTTGCTTCATATCTTATTTCTTGTTCTTTTTTCTTTTCTAAAGCATTAAATAAGGAAAATAGATTATATTAGATGGTTTCTAGAAAATTAGGAAGGTAGGAATGGAGAGTATTCATGCCAAGATGAAGGATGGTAGTTGCCACACTCACTCACACAAGATCTTTGACTTGCCCTGGCTGCTAAGTTGAAGCAACGGTCTTCTCAAAGCACGTCAAAGCTATGGCTCAGGGAAGGAGAGAGAAAAAGGATAAATACTGTTATTGCTGCAGTTATGTATAACATATAACACACTGGCATGTGGGGAAGAATTTTTTTAAAAACTCTGAAATTCAATATAAAAGCAAGTAAACAATTTTTCTACGTAAGTTGTAACCATCTGCCTACAACTGATACTCTTTTTTAAGATTTTATTTATTCATTTAGACAGAGAGATATAAGAGAGAGCATGAGCAGCGTGGAAAGGCAGAGGGAGAGGGAGAAGCAGACTTCCCGCTGAGCCAGGAACCTGATGTGGGGCTGGATCCCAGGACCTGGAGATCATGACCTGAGCAGAAGGCAGATACTTAACCATCTAAGCCACCCAGGAGCCCCTACAACTGATATTCTTAAGGCATGATAGCTTTTTGTGTTCTATATCTAAAAATCTAAATCTAATCTAAAAAACTCTATGATTGCATAAATATAGGTAAAGTTTATACAAAATACATAAGATATAGAAAAATAAAGAAACATGAAAGCCCATTAAAGATGAAATGAAACGAATGCATCAGATCATCTTGTCTGCCTTCACCACCTGAACAGCAGTATTCTTTCCCTTCCCATCATTAATTATGAACATGAGTGGCTATGCCATTCAACAATCACTTCCCTAATCCCCTAACTTGGTAATAGGCAATGTACAAGTCTCCAGAGAAGTCTCCATGAATAACACATGGGCTCCAGTTCTGAGAATTCACTGGATTATTGGGCCACTGATAGCTAAGAAGTCAGATCAAGGCTGTATTCAGAAATAAGTAAGAAGAAAAACACAGTACAGACCCGCATTTTCCAAAGTGAGTTCTATATATGTTAACAGGTATTCACCAAAAGGGGAGGGGGGAGGGGGGTGTTCCATAATGTCACAGAAGTTTGGATTAAGTTGCATCCAGCACCACCCTTTTGGAGACTGAGAATGTACCTCAGAATGGTAACAGCTCTAAGAACTTACACAATAAATGGAGTCCTACTGAACTTTATTTACTAGAACTTTACTTTTTAAAAGATTTATTTTAGAGAGAGAGAAAGAGAGAGAGGGAGAGTGTGAGCATAGCGGGGAAGGGGTGAGGGAGAGGGAGAGAGAGTCTTAAGCAGACTCCCCACTGAGCACAGAGCCCAACTTGGGGCTTGATGTCACAACCCTAAGATCACAACCTGAGCACAAACCAAGAGTCTGCACCACCCAGGCACCACTATTTATTAGAACTTTAAAAAAGAGTGGTAGTACCAGGTCTAGAACAGCTATAGGAAAAGACAAAAAGAAAAAAAAAAAAAAAAAACTACATAGTTCAAGGTGAGCAGTTGGACTACTTAAATAAAGGCTCAACTGAGAGTTTAAAATCATAAATCAACATGAGCCAATTGACAGGCTTTTGTGACTTTTCTCCAGGAGTTTAAACCAACTTAGATGTGAGTGGCTTAAAGGCTGGAGATGTCTCATCAACAATATTCCCCTTCTACTACTAACGAACCAATTATTTATTGGGAAAAGTAAGCCTAATGTTGAAAGTTAGTCTTCTTATAAGGCAATACAAAAGAAAGCACACCAACTTTGTTATTTGCACCACACTTACAGTTAAAAGTTCATCTGGCATTCTCTCAACTAGAAGTATCTATTAATATTCAATGTACCAGAATACCAGACACTCTCAACCCGTAATGGTCAAGAAAGTGTTTACAATATTTTACCTCCAAATCCTAGAAACATGAGTGGCAAAGCTCAAATATCTGTTTGAGAGAGGACCTGAGAGAGTCTACCATGCAAATCCTGCATTAGAGTTTATTCCATAATACAAAGAAACAGTACATGGTATCCTACGAAGGAAGGGCTGTTAAGATCCTGATGGCACTCCTAATTACGTAGAACAGCACCTGGCATATATCACATGCTCAGTATTTGAGTGGGCGAATAAATAAATGAATGAAAAAGTAAAAATTTTATTTAGTGGAAAGGTTAAATTAAATCTGAATACTCTATGCCGAATTGCTCTGGTGTGAAAAGCTGCAAGATAGCAAAGTCTGAAAACAAATGATCTATGTGCCTTATCATACAGGAAGCATATGTGAAGAAGTAGTTAGTGAGAATTAAATTCTTACTATAGATAATTACCCTGTTTAAGTATGACTTTTTCAAAATCTCACAAAAGCACCACTAATAATAAATATACACTATTTTAAATAACAACTTGGTTGTATTTATTTCGTCTGAAAACAAAGCACTTATAATATAAATGAACAGACAGATTCCATTTTAGATGAGGAGAGCATTTCGGTTGGATGTAGTACTGGTTAACATTACAGAAAGAATCAGAAAAATACAGGTATTGGCTCAGCGCTCCAACCACAATTTTCCTCTCAACATCAAATAACTGTTAAATAAAACAGTTTATGAATAATATGATCTTATGTTATCAAACATTAGGATTTTTTTAAAAATTAATAATTTAAAATAGAAAACAGAACTCTTGTGCCAAATTTTTGAATACCATCCATTTTAAACAAGAAATGTAAACCCAAATGGCTTCAAATATTAAAGGGTGCTAATTAAGTACCAATTATGTATATAGTGGATTAATGTGTGTTTCAGAATCAAAATGTGTCTAAGAATTGTCAGTATAATGGAATAAGAAGTGACCTGGGAAAGAGACTTGAGTTTTAATCCCAGCTTTGCTACTAATTAGCTATTTGACCTTCAGTCATTAGCCTCATTTTCGTATCTCCAAAAAGGGGCTAAAGGACTAGATCAGTGGCCCTTACCTTATTGGGGGGGGGGGGGAGGTAATCCATCCTTTGAGAATCTAAAAAAAGGGTAATAGATGTTTCCCCAAAATATGCAAAAAACTATGCTGAGTGTTTCAGAGTTCAAGATCTATTTTCTTCATTTATTTAGTTTAAGGGCATCCTTGTAGATCTCTTTACAGACCCTCAAATTCTAAACTTTTAGAGTCTAACCTACACACACACATTCAAAATATGTATACTCACATTCAAAATAGCTAATGAAAATACAAACTTTTGCCTCAAATTTTTTTTTCTTTGGTTTACCATGGACTTTCAGGGACTTCGTTGGTTTTTTTTTAGAATTTAATTTTATTTAATATGTATATTTGGTTAATTTTTAAGACATTTAGAAGCAACTGGAATACCCATACAAGTGTCCACTTACTTGGAGGCAACCAAACTTACCCAGGATCAAGAGGCTATATTACCTATTCATGAAAATAGGGGACTTCAAATTTAAATACAGCCCACATAACACTGGGCATCAAATGAGGAAACAAGAATAATTTTAGAAGAGGTTTTTAGTGGGGATTAAAGGGGAAAAATAATGAGGAAAAAACAGACATCATGTATATGATCCAATGACTGATGACAACTCTATTATATTATAAAACTCAAACAAGCACATATTAAATGCAGACAAAAGTATAGTACTTCAACAACATAAGAGACCACTCAAAAGGTACGTGGTCTAGTTCTTTAATCAATCAGAATTAATGTTTATAAAAACTACTTTAATCAATCAGAATTAATGTTTATAAAAGCTACCTAAAATACAAATATATTGGATATATTGTCAAAGGAAACTCCACAGTATAAAACAAAAACAAAAAACCTGAGGAATGAACTACGTGGCAGTTTTCAAACTCTGGAATTTTGAGGCAAAGGCAAACGGCCATATGTTTGTAAATCAAATACATTAGCTTAACAAATGTTCCATCATAATTCAAACTAACTTCCCTGACAGAGTATAAACCCTGCTACTTAAAGTTGAAATAAACTTGCCTTTTTCAAGTAGAAAGGTAGTGAGAAATTGTAAAACATCTCATCTCCAAAAAAAATCTATTTCCTTGCTTCAGAAACCTACAAATGTTAGGACTGTAAAATAGAGGAGTAAAGACATGATAAATGATAGCTACAGGGGTATCTTTTTCTAGTCTACCTGGTCCTCCTTCATTTCTCTCCCTCTCCTAACATTTGTTCTTTCAAATTCTTTCCACACTTTAAACCTTTGCTAAACACATTTGTACCTTGCCTCATTGTCTTACCCTTTACTCCTTTTTGAAAAGGCTAAGAGACTCTCTTCTGGGTCAGCTATATTCCCCAGCAACCCCAGACTCCACCTGGACCACTTATAAACAAACTGGGGATATCTGCAGTTACTCTGAGCCAAGAAAGATTCTTCCTTTGGAGACAGCTCTACAAGTCTATCAGGTGCACAAGTCTAAGTTGACTTTTTTTTTTAAAACATATCAAAATTCAGCATTTTGTTAAACAGGAAAATGAAGGGGTGCCTGGGTGGCTCAGTCGTTAAGCGTCTGCCTTCGGCTCGGGTCATGATCCCGGGGTCCTGGGATCGAGCCCTGCCCGCATCGGGCTCCCTGCTCAGCGGGAAGCCTGCTTCTCCCTCTCCCACTCCACCTGCTTGTGTTCCCTCTCTCGCTGTCTCTCTCTCTCTCTCTGTCAAACAAATAAATAAAATCTTAAAAAAAAAAAAAAAAAAAACAGGAAAATGAAAAATCTAGGCAAGCCAGAGAAATATTAGCCTTAAAATATCTTCTAAAAAACTAAAGAATCCCACTTTATTCTCTTTGATGATTCTTCTCCAAATTTTGGGGATTTTTCCTAAATAAATATATAAAAATTGTATTTAAACATTCTTTTTGAGAATGCCTCTGATACATTAAATCTTCCTAAGAAACTGAATTCTCCTGATGTAAAAATGACAGCCATACTTAATGATATAACGCATGTTTAAGGGAGAAAATCAGAAATGAAAGGTTGATACCTTAAAATTAGAAGACTAAACTATGGCATAATTGGATTAAATGAGTATCTAATTTTCATGCTCATGACCCCACTAAAACAGTAGTTCTGTATGCTCAAAAACTTTGGCTCTTAATAATTTCTCAGAACAAAAGGTTCAGCTGGAAAAACTGAGGAAAGGAAAGTTTATTCCCTAAATCAGCATTTTCATTTTACCAGGTTGATGAAAATCTTTCAAAAATGTATCAACACTTCCTAAACTCCCTGAACAGTATAAAAAAATCTAATTTAACACTTGCTTGATGGCTCAAGGTTATCTTCATGAACAACATTTACTATACTACGTCCTCCCAATAATGCCCTCAAGGCCTTGCTCAGCTGGGTTACTGGCCCTTTAGCTGAAGAGCTAAGAGCAACTGCCCTGCTGGCCTCTTTTTCTCTCTCCTTCCTTGCAGAAGTCAGGCGCCCCTTTCTCATGCAGACATTTTGCTTAATAGTTGCATTCCCCCCAACCCCCAGTTCTTCTAAAATGCTGGTTTACATCCTCTAGGAGTTTGGAAACTAGATAACCACCGTTTTTAGAGCTGTGCAAGTAAGAATAAATGACCTCTGAATACAGGCCTGAGGTTTCCTTTTGTGAGTTAAGTACCTAAGCTTGAGTCTGGGGTATTTAGCTTGGTAGCTTCAAAAGCCCACCTTTTGTCCTTGTTTATTCTCAGTTGTATCCCAGAGAGAAAATAATAATTAGAGAAAACAAATATAGTACTTTTCAAGTTTTCCATAAAAGTGCCACTGAGCTCAAAAAGGTAAATTCTAGAAAAACTTCTCATTACTAGAAACACATGCCGTAACAGCATGTCTGGTTACTTTGATCACTACTGCCAATAGAAACGACAGTGAACTTATCTACCGGTCACCACACAAATCTCACTTTCTCTCAGAAAAAAATGACCTTTTAGATAAACATACATTAACAACATAAGAAAGCTCTATGATTTTTAAGATAAACACCTTTTTAAAAGAAAACTAGGCACACCCAGATCTTGGTTTCTAAATACCATTCTCCAATAAAAGGAAGCAAAGCTTCTTGAAAAAATAGCTGATTCTAGGCCCAGGATGAAGAAAATACTAATAGTGCCAGAAAGGAAGTGCTTAGAAAAAATTGAGGGAACTGTCCCATCCTGAAAGAGTCCACTTAGCCAGGCTGCAACTCTTTGAGCAACAAAATAAATAACATTAGATTATATAACTCAATAAAATAAGTATTAGTCCATACTGAGACTCAATATATAACTCAATAAAATAAGTATTAGTCCATACTGAGAAGGGACACATCTTCTTTACAGAAGAAATCTGAAGGAAATAAAAACCATACTTAGAACAACTCCAGTAATATTTGGTGCAGGCATGAGACACTGACAATGATAAAATTAGTGGGTAAAGCTTTAAAAAGAAACAAAGTATTTGCACAGCTTCAAAGGACCTCCCCTCCAGACATAACTGTGGTGGTTTTAGCATATATCTACAAATTCTTTGATACTCCTCCCTCCAGTAGGTGGAGCTTAATTCTCTTCCTTTTGAATATGGCCTGGATTTTAGTGACTTCTTTGTAATGAAAAGCAAAAAACCTGTGGCTTTAGGGGCACCTGGGTGGCTCAGTTGGTTAAGCATCCGACTCTTGGTTTCAGCTCAGGTCGTAATCTCAGGGTCTTGAGATCGAGACCCATGTCGGGCTCCGTGTTCAGTCTGCTTGAGATTCTCTCCTTCTCCCTCTGCCCCTTCCCCCCCCCCCTCAAAAATAAAATAAATAAATAAAATATAGATTAAAAAAAAACCTGGCGTTATAGGGGACAAATGAGTCAGATATCACCTTAAGCAAGTGATCAAGGTTAGCATGACCAATAGTAAGTCATGTTGATATCAATGTACCCCCCTGAAGTGATGCAATAAGTGTGTAACACTATTACTTCTGTGATACTCTTTTTTTTTTTTTTTTAAAGATTTTATTTATTTATTTGAGACAGAGAGGATAAGAGACAGAGAGTAAGAGAGGGAGGAGGGTCAGAGGGAGAAGCAGACTCCCTGCCGAGCAGGGAGCCTGATGCGGGACTCGATCCCGGGACTCCAGGATCATGACCTGAGCCGAAGGCAGTCGCTTAACCAACTGAGCCACCCAGGCGCCCCTACTTCTGTGATACTCTTGCAAAAAATGCACAGCCTCTATCAAATCATGAGAAAAGCACCAAACAATCAAATTGAGGGACATTCTACAAAAGTACCTGCCCAGTACTCTTTAAAAGTGGCAGGGTCGTGAAAGACAAGGATAGACCAATAAACTGTTACAGATTAGGGGGATGAAGGAAACATGATGAATAAAAGCATTATGGTATCCTGGACTGGATTCTCAAAGAGGAAAAGGATATTAGTAGAAATGCTGGAAAAACTGAATCAAGTCTCTACTTTACTTAAAAGTACTGTACCAATGTTAATCTTTTAGTTGTGATCAAAGTAGCAGGGTTATGTAAGATATTAACATTAGGGGTGGCTGGGTAAATAGCAAATGGGAACTCTCTGTACTCTTTCCAACTTATCTGTAAATCTGAACTTATTTCAAAAAGAAAAATTAAAAAAATCCCTAAACTTGATATGGTTACTTAGTATGGTTATTACCTAGACCCTAGCAAACAGGTCACAAATATCTAAGCCACAAAGATCCTTTGGGCCACTTTAATATAAATTCCTAATATTTCATTTAAAGATTAAGAGGACTTTTCATGCCAAGAGGAAGGGTAGAAAGACTCTAGAGAAATGTGTGCCCAATTGTTTTTTTGTTTGTTTGTTTTTAAGATTTTATTTATTTGACAGTGAGAGATACAGCGAGAGAGGGAACACAAGCAGGGGGAGCGGGAGAGGAAGAAGCAGGCTTCCCAAGGAGCAGGGAGCCCAATGTGGGGCTCGATCCCAGAACCCCAGGATCATGACCTGAGCCGAAGGCAGACGCTTAACGAATGAGCCACCCAGGTGCCCCTGCGTGCCCATTTGTAAGTTGGAGACATGAAATAATGTTCAAAGCAGCTTTGTAATATAAAACTGGCAATCTATATAACCATCAGCAGCAGGTTAATAAATTGTGACATACTTGTATGGTACAATACTACACAGCGTGAAAATGAATGGACTACAATCACATCTGAGTTTTTTCTTTCTTTTACTGAGGTATAAATTGACATATATTAGTTTCAGGTGTAGGTGTAAAACCTAACAATTCAATATTTGTATACACTACAAAACAATCGCCACAGTAAGTCCAGTTAATATCCTAACCATACATAGTTACAAATTTTTTTTCTTGTGATAACTTTTAAGTTCTACTCTCCTACCAACTCTCAAATACCCAATACAGGGGCGCCTGGGTGGCTCAGTCGTTAAGCGTCTGCCTTCGGCTCAGGTCATGATCCCAGGGTCCTGGGATCAAGCCCCGCATCGGGCTCCCTGTTTGGCGGGAAGCCTGCTTCTCCTTCTCCCTCTCCCACTCCCCCTGCTTGTGTTCCCTCTCTCGCTGTGTCTCTCTCTGTCAAATAAGTCAATAAAATCTTAAAAAAAAAAAAAAATACCCAATACAGTTTATTAACCACAGTCAACATGTTACATATTACATCCCCATGACTCCTTCATTTTCTAAGTGGAGGTTTGTACCTTTTCACCCCCTTCACCCATTTAGCTCAATCCCCCACTCCCCCCACCTCTGACAGCTACCAATGCATTCTCTGTATCTACAAGCTTGGTTTTTTGTTTGTTTTTTAGATTCCACATATAAGAGAGACCATACAATATTTGATTTTCTCTTAGTTCACTTAGCATAATACCCTCAAAGTTCATTCACGTTATCACAAATGGCAAGATTTCCCTCTTTTTTATGACTGAATAATATGCCGTGTGCGTGTGTGTGTGTGTGTGTGTGGTGTGTGTACCATAGTTTCTCTATCCATTCATCCATCGAAAGACCCTTAGGGTTGTTTCCACATCTTGGCTATCATAAATTGTGTTTCAGTGAATATGAGGGTATGTATCTTTTTGAGTTACCTTTCATTTCCTTTGGAAAAATACCCAGAAGTGGAATTGCTGGATCATACGATAGTTCTATTTTTAAATTTTTTACTAAACTCCATACTGTTTTCCATAGTGGCTGCACTAATTCACATTCCTACCAGTAGTGCACGAGGGTTCCCTTTTCTCTTCCACATCCTTGCCAACAATTTTTGTCTTTTTGATAATAGTTATTTTAACAAGTGTAAGGTGATACCTCATTGTGGTTTTGATTTGCATTTCCCTGACAATTAATGATGTTGAGCATCCGTGTACTTGATAGCCATTTGTATGTCTTCTTTGAAAATATGTCTATTCATACTGTCTGCCCATTTTTAATCAGGTTTTTCTCCTACTGAATTGTATGAATTCTTTGTATCATTTTAATATCAGAAAATATGACTTGCATATTTTCTCTCATCTAAAAGGTTGCTTTTTTATTTTGTTAATGATTTCCTTTGCTGTGCAAAAGCTTTGTAGTTTGAGGTAGTCCCACTTGTTTATTTTTGCTTTTGGTGTCTTTGCTTCTGGAGTCAAATCCTAAAACTCATCACCAAAACCAATGTCAAGGAGCTTACTGTCTCTATGTTTTCTTCTAGTTTTATGGTTTCAGGTCTTACACAAAAGTCTTTGATAGATTTTATTTTTGTGTATGGTGTAAGACAGTGTTCCAGTTTCATTATTCTGCATGTGGCTGTCCAGTTTTCCCAACACCATTTTCTGAAGAGACCATCCTTTCCCCACTGCATTTTCTTGGCTCCTTTGTCATTAATTTACTGACATATGCATGGGTTTATTTCTGGGCTCTCTATTCTGTTCAACTTATCAGTGTGCCTTCTTTTATGCCAACACCATACTATTTTGATTACTATAACTTTGTAATATAGTCTGAAATCAGGAACCATGATATGCCTCCAGCTTTGCTTTTCTTTCTCAAGAGTGCTTTTGCTATTTGAAGTTTTTTGTGCTTCTATACGTATTTTAAGATTGTTTATTCTATTTCTGGGGAAAATGCAATCACAATCCGTTTTGATGAATCTCAAAATGTACTACTTTAAAAGAGGAAAACTGAAAACTGCAAGTTACAGTGTATAAAGAAATAGGCAGAATATTAAAATGGAAAAAAAAACTAAGGCAAGGAAATGATTCATACAGAATTCAGGGTGCTGGTAACTTCTGCAGAAGGTAGGAGGTAGGAAGTGAAGTAAAGGTGTCCAAGAAGGATATACAGAGGGCTCTAAAGGTACCAGTAATATTATATTTTTAAGGTGATTAGTGGGTACACAAATGTATTGTTTTGCTTTATAATTCATACACCTATTATATTCTTTCATATTACACACTTAATTATAAAAGGGATTAGGAGAAAGTTTATCTTTTTAAGTTTTACCTTTTAAAAGAGCTGCCAGCTAAACATAATTCATTAGGTGCTATAATTTTTCACTCTATCAAATTCCAAACTTAAAGGTAACACTTGAGGCACCTGGCTGGCTCAGTCAGTTAAACGAACAACTCTTGATTTTGTCTCAGGTCATGATCTCAGGGTCTTGAGATCAGGCCCTGCGTCAGGCTTGGTGCTCATCGGAGTCTGCTGGAGATTCTCTCTTTCCCTCTCCTCTGCCCCTCCCCGCACCGTCTAAAATAAATAAATAAATCTTTTTAAAAAGGTTACATTTATTTTCTGAATCTGGAAAATAGCCATTTCTAAAAACTATTGCAGAAAGTATGACACCCTTTCAAGACCTACAGTGTAAAGCAAGTTTAGTTAATGAAGTCCAATGTTACACTAAGAAATCTACCCTTCCTCCATTTAAAAGAACTGTTCCCATTATCTCTATTACCATTCTGGGATAAAGTATTTTCCCCTCTACAAAAATAAGAAGTTTGTGTATGCTAGAAAAGATAATTAAGAGAAACCCACTTGGGCAACAGCACGTAATTCTGAATACTCTTGTCTCCCTTATTACCAGACCAAAGTTAACTCCATACTATGATTAAAACATCCTCAGATTTTGACATAGTTAATGCATCTCATTTTCTAAAAGCCACAAGTTATTCATAAAAGGCTCTCAAAATTAAATATTGGGATTTTTTTTTTTAGAATCCTACAGTAAATGCCACAGGTTAGTTATCACATCTAGGTATAAAATAACAGTATAAAAATTTCAAGATAAAGGTACTTCCTTCAACTTTTTAATTATTTCCATGACCAATAATAATAAAAACAGTAGGCTTGTTCTAAATACAAAACACTAAAGTGGGTGTAGGCTCAATAGCCACACCTAAATATAGTATTTCCAGCAGAGAAGACTGGCCAAAATCCATCACTATGACAAGCCTAAGCTGTAAGTTATCAAAAGTATACTTATAAAGTGCTAACTCTAGTCAGCATTAAACTATTTTTTTAATGTAAGTTAGCTCAGTCTAAATTTACTATATCCTTAACTCAGTGAGAAATACTTGATTCCACATGAAAATAATTATTTACTTAATTGTGCTGTAAGGTGCTCAAGTGCTGAGTTCAAAAAGAAAAAATTCCCAAACACCCAGGGGGTACAAAAGTAACCAAGGTGAAATTTAAAAACCACATTTCCTTTCATGGGGGCATTTTATTACATTGTGAAATTGTGCTTTTGAAAAACTATAAAATTGAGAAATTAAGTTCACTGGAGAAATTAAAAGAAAATAAAAAGAACTTATAAGAAGGTTTTACTACTTCTCTTTACTACAGGTAAATATGAACCAACTTTAATGTATTTAATAGGATTATAATTTAAAGCACAATTAGGATTTTTAAAAAATCACGTATAATCTTGTTAGTCTATCAATCTAAATTACTCTAACATTTGTATCCTGACTTCCTGAATCTAACTAAAACATTCCTGCCATGATGCCAGCTTCCTAGTCGCTTTCTGAAAAGACTAAGGAATCTCAAGTTTCCCTAACTGAGCAGGAGCCAGAATGCAAACCACTGTCTCTTCCGTGCAGTTGTAAGCAGTTAACGCTCAGGATAAATCACTCCTAAATCAAAGCAGTTTTTATTGATCACAATGACAACAAGCACAATAGCCAGCCGGCGAGTCTTAAGGAGTCAGGACATACTTTTAAGGTAACAGAAGCTTCAAACTATAGTCCCTGGAAACAGACTTCTTGGAACCACATTATCTTTAAATAAATAAACCTCAACTGAATGAAGTAAAATTATAGATAGCTCTAAGAAATATACCTCACCACTTAAGCGTTCCCAAAATGACCGGTGGCAAATGTTCCTGATGTTCCTCCTCCCTGCCCTTATTTATTTCTCCCTTGAGTGCTGGCTTATCCCTGGCTCAAGCATCACCTTCATGAATCATTTTTTCTCAGTTCATGAGGTAAGGGTAGTATTTGCTTTCTATACCATTTACTACTTTGGAGTCCTGTAAATATTTAGTAACAACAATAATAATCAACTGATTATGCAGGTCAAGCATTCAAAGTTCACAGAATTGTAACCATTAGAGTACCAGGAAGTGATTAAAAAAAAAAAAAAAAACCCAACCGTAGCCTGTAACTGTCAGAGGGCTTTATTAACCCACTTGAGGGAAAATGTGTTAAAGGTGACAATTCAGTAGACTGCATACTTTTTTAGCACCCTTTATTTGTGATACCATTTATTTATTTATTTATTTTTAAAGATTTTATTTATTTATTTGACAGAGAGAGACACAGCGAGAGAGGGAACACAAGCAGGGGGAGTGGGAGAGGGAGAAGCAGGCTCCCCGCAGAGCAGGGAGCCCGATGCGGGACTCCATCCCAGGACCCTGGGATCATGACCTGAGCCGAAGGCAGTCGCTTAACCAACTGAGCCACCCAGGCGCCCAATTTTTTTAATAAATCATACAAATGAGAAATCAGTTCAAGTGAGAGTACTTAAGTCTCTGGGATGCATCCCCATTTGCTGCCACCCCTGCCCCTTCCCAGCAGAATGGGAAAGCTGATGGGTCAAACTCAAACCATCCACAGCCATCCATGTCCACTGCCTTCAGTAATACCCATTTCATAGATGGGGCATAGAAGAATTTGAACAAATCACCATTTTTCCTCCCACCTGATACTACCAAATTGCTGAAGGGGGAAAAAGTGAGTGGAAAAGATAATCCAAGAAGAGCAGCAGAGAAGGGAGATGAAGAAGCAGCTGAGGATGTCAGAAGACAAGAGGTTTATGGGATGCTACTAGGTTCAGAGTTTCTAAGAAGCAGTAGAGGTATATCAATTTGGAACACATAACGTTTTAAAAAGGAAAGTGTTCTTTCATTCCAATGAAGTGCTTAGCAGTCAGTCCAAAATGTTCAGCACCCTGGGCCCATCTCTGTGCCTTTTTGGCTAAGCTGGCAGAGAGGTAAATGATTGTTCATACTGCCAGTCAACCCTCCTTTTTGGTTACTGCCTGAACACACCTAGAGATCAATCAGGGGACAGGGGTTTCACTCAGACTGCCCTCCCATCTGCTTCACATCTGTTCCTGTCCTAAAATAGCCAGACTTACATGCAGAGAGGGAAAGAGTGTGAAAGGGATGGAGTGGCTCCCCCACAAAGCTTTGTACAGTCAGCATCACCATCCGTCCCAGCTATGCTAGGAATGTGACTCTTGGAACTATGACAACAAAATCCCAGTATAAAATACCACCACCACCACCACCACAACTACTGAACACCTTTGGAGATGCAGACTGGGGTAATTTAAGCAGAAGAGAGTTGTGAGATATATATATGGCCTTATTCAAACCTAGGCTATTAAAATAATCAAATAAAAAAAGTATTAAAAGTCTGGAAATTCAATAAAGTAAATTAGAAAATAATAACAATTACTTAAAAAGCTATATAATCCTAATAAAGAATACTTTGTGGCATACCTTTTAGTAATATTAAACACTGAAGAAAAGTCAATGTGCAACCTATATATGCTAAATACTGGGTCTAGAACTCAAACAAAAGAAGTTTTCTCTTATAAAACTCAGTTTGGGTGACTCAGCATGAGAAACCAACGTGACTGAAAATAAATAGTGGGTATATCCTACAAGGATAGGTGCTATTTTCTCAATTACTGCTCTACTGTATTGTGAGGATGAACCTAGGATTAAACAGAACACTTACCAGGAATCAACATTCTTAAACATAAATGCCAAAAAGAAATCTTACAGAATGGCCACAGGGATTCAAAGAGGGAAAAGATGCTCTGGTTACAAGGGCAGTCAGGTGGACAGTTTTACCATTTTATGAGGTTTCCCAGCATATTCCCCTTGCAAATGGCATTACAAGTACATAATGTCAAAATATCCTATATTCACCTATTATTCTCTACTCCTCCTGGCACCACATGGTTTTCTCAGAATACCTCAAAGTCCCCAAGTCAAGGCTAGTCTCATTCAATTCCACTGCCAACTATGGTCTTACCTTTCTCTTCGTTCCTAAAATAGGCTTATTTTGACATCCACATGACAAATCTCACCACACTCCCATAAACTTCTTGGTTCAATGTTTTTGTTTTACTGCCTCTAAGTGCATCAGATTAGGCCCTATATGCCTTTCTGAGGTTGCAAATACCTTCAAGAGCTTCTTTCAGATGGCCTACCAGCAACTCTATCATCTCTCCTCCCCCAACACAATCTTTGTATGGTCACATACACTATCTCATTTATACCAGACTGTCTCAACCCTAGCTTAATCAGCTAAGTTTTCCAAACCATAAGTGCAGTAAATATGAGACTGATCTGTGACAAACAATGGCATACAGAAACCACAAAGAGTAACCATATGAAAAAGCCTGGGCCTGCACAGTCAGAGGCTTTGCACAGCACACCAGCTCTTCATCCAACCCAGGCCTACGAATGGCCTGTATGGTTTTAGACATTTAACCAATTAGGCCTTAGTTTCCTACATATAAAATGTGAGAGCTAAACTAGGTAATATTTAAGGTTATGTTCACCACTATTTCATTTCTCTCCAATAGTAATATTCAACTGTACAGATTATTACTTTTTTACAAAAAATTTGTTTTGCAAACATGTGAAACACGGAGGCGGAGTCTTCAAAATCACCACCCTATAGCTAGCATGGAATAAGTTTATTAAGCTTTCCATATACTCTCTTGAACCCAGATGATTTGGACTTAAAAAATATCTCTTGAGGTTCCTGGGTGGCTGAGTCGTTAAGTGTCTGCCTTCGGCTCAGGTCATGATCTCAGGTTCCTGGGATTGAGCCCCACATCGGGCTCCCTGCTCAACAGGAAGCCTGCTTCTCCCTCTCTCACTCCCCTGGCTTGTGTTCTTTCTCTCACTGTGTCTCTCTCTGTCAAATAAATAAATGAAATCTTAAAAAAAAAAAAAATCTCTTGAATGAGGAAAGGTAGACTGACTAGAGTCTACCCCCAAAGTTACCTTTACATCCAGGAGGGGTTCAAGGTGAGTCTGCCTGATTACCGAATGTTATGAGTATGTGTATTTTAGTGAGTAAAAAAAAAAAAAAAAAAATTAGGAAAGGCTAACAATTTCAAACTTGGAGTCACTGCCTAAACTGCCATGAAATTTTAACTTTTACACATAATATAATCTCGTGTAGATTATTCATAATCTAGATGAACAAGAAAAACTCATTAGCTCATGCAATTTCCTCTGCTAAATATGCCCCTTCTTCTCCCTCTAGAAGTCCTAGTCACCTGTATGACCTATTTCAAATTTGATCATCTACAAAGTCAAAGACCATTACTATGTAAAACTTCACCACCTACCACATAAAAAGTATTTGTTCTATCCTCTATGCACCAAAGTACTTTCTGCAGATTGTTATTATAGCCTCTTAGCACACAACACTATAGTGAATTGTTTATATGCCTGTCTGTCCCAGTGGACTGTAAACTGTTTTATTCATCTTTGTGTCTCCAGTACCTACTAGGACCAGGCACATGGCTGACACGCACTTAATGTTCACTGAATTGAATTGAACAGAACAGAAAACTTCCTATTCACCCAACCAGCATAGCTTTGGGCCTGATCATCCCAAACATTCATGCTCAGACATGTTTTGCTATACTGGGTGGCAAAAGCAAACTCCCAAGCACCCTGTAAATTCAGGTCTCAGAGAAACCTAGGGGAAAAGGTTTTTTAAAAGCAGTTTTTAAAGTCTTCATTCCCAACTTCATACTCAGTTGTTAAGCGTCTGCCTTCGGCTCAGGTCATCATCCTAGGGTCCTGGGATCGAGCCAGGCATCAGGCTCCCTGCTCAGCGGGAAGCCTGTTTCTCCCTCTCCCACTGCTTGTGTTCCCTCTCCCGCTGTCTCTCTGTCAAATAAATAAATAAAAATCTTTAAAAAAATAAATAATAAAGTCTTCATATCCGTGGAGCAGAAGGTCAAAAGCATCCTTGATCTTGAGTTTCAGTATGAATACAGATTGTAAAAGCAGGGACTCACTATAATTTAAAAACAAAAACAATTCATATTTCTAATGGATTCAGAGGCTGAGAAAAGTTAAATTGAATTTCCCTAGTATCTTTAAAGTAATGCTCTGCTAATTGTTCTGATATTCATGACATTCTTCCGTCTGGGAAGGTAATGGGTTGATTACATGGAATATCCACTCCCTCCTATTATCTAGTCTCCTACTCTATGAAAAGTTAGTACTTCTCCCATACCACTTCCAATGAATAGCACCTAAGAGACTGCCATTTTTCTACTTCACACAAAATCTGGAAAGAGATCTGGGCCTCATGCCAAAGAATTGTCAATTTTTCAAACAAGAGTACCCTACCAAATCAGTCCTCTTTCTTCTTCCATTAGGAAAGAGATTAAAATAGAAGTACACTTCAAAATGTGAGGTCAACATTTTAAAACCTCTAAACTTTCTGTATCCTGAACATACTCTAGCTCTTTTTTTTCACCTTTTCTTCATAGCATTAAACAAAACTGTGGCATATCTTCTAGTCTCAAAGATCTTTCCCATACTCCTCAATTTGCCAAAGACTATTCCATTTACCAGAGTAAAATATTAAGTCATGATTTGGTATTTCAAGAAGACTCCTGCAATGCAGGTTAGGTAGAAAAAATATTTTGAACTATATGTTGGCTACATATAATTATCCTTACCACATTCTCATAAGAAAACCAAATTCTATGAGAAAGCATATGACTTAGAAAACCACCAATATCAGGGTGCCTGGGTGGCACAGTCAGTTAAGCGTCCAACTCTTGGTCTTGGCTCAGGTGGTGATCTCATGTTGGTGAGATCTGGCAGTGTGGGGCTCAATACTCAGCAGGGAGTCCGCTTAAGACTCTCTTTCTCCCTCTCCCCCTCAGTGAGTGCGAGCGCATGCACGCACTCTCTCTCAAATAAATAAATCTTAAAAAAAAAAAAACCAAAACACCAGTATCAAGAATCCCTCCAAAGTCTTTTTATACTGGAACAAATCACTTAGAAATAATAGTTTGTCCTTATCTAATAAAGTTGAAACTATATACCCTCTGTGACTCAACATTTCCCCATCGCTAGGTATATATACACTAGAGAACTGTGTGTACACACCTACCAAGAGACATAATCAACAACGCTCTTAGCATCATTGTTTTTGTTTTGTTTTGTTTTTTAAAGATTTTTATTTATTTATTTGAGAGACAGAATGAGATAGAGAGAGCATGAGAGGGGGGAGGGTCAGAGGGAGAAGCAGCCTCCCCGCTGAGCAGGGAGCCCGATGCGGGACTCGATCCCGGGACTCCAGGATCATGATCTGAGCCGAAGGCAGTTGCTTAACCAACTGAGCCACCCAGGCGCCCGCTCTTAGCATCATTGTTAATGATACCCCAAAACTGGAAGGAACCCAATGTAGGGTAGAGATACAAAATAGGTTATTATACAGCAATGAACATGCTACAGGCAACCACACAGATCAATCACATAATGCTGAATAAAAGAAGCAATCATAAAAAAATGCATAAAATGTAGTTCCATAAGTATCTGTTCAACTGTAGGCGTATGTTTTATGCACTGTTCAATATGTATTTTATACTTCACAATAAAAAAGCAGGCTTTTAGCTTAAAAACTCTAGTCTCCACACATAAAATCCTTATTTTCATTTCAGTTACAGCATTTATAACTCTCTTTCCACCAGACTATAAACTGCTTGAGGGTGGAGATTGATTTTATTCATTTTTGGGTTCCCACAACATCATGGTACACAGATGCTCAACAAATATTGAATGGATAGATGTATGAATGAATCATGGACACAGGGAAATCTCATACAGCAAGCAAATCTCCATGTGGTAGGAGAGCAGGCAAAGAGCAGTTTTTAAAAGTTAGTCCCAAATTTCAACAAGTTGAATACATTTTTTCAGATGCTTATTTCTAATACGTGGCTCCATTTAGACACAGCATAGTTTTAGCATGTAATTTGTCAAAAGTGCAAGATATTTCTGAGCTTAAGTTCAGTCACCAAATTCTGATTTTCCTTTTGCAATATAGCTGTGAGACTCCTGGTTGTCTAACTGTATTAATAATTCCTTAATTTAAATACAAAAACACATGCACAACCCTCTTTATGAGTTTACCCCCAAGAGTTTTAAAATGTTTCTCCATTAAAAAGCACATCTCAACACATCCTGCTGTTCTTAGAGCTGGAATGCTTTCCTCTTCCCAGTTCCCCGTCAGTCTCCTATGGACCATAGGACTGAAATTAGCTATTCATTACATGTGAAGGAGCGCTGGCTAGAGCAGAGCCCTGCAGAGAAAGACTCCTATGTCACATGTCAATTTCAGAACTAAAGCATCTGCTACCTTACTAATATGTACATTTAATATCTCTGCATAATGTGCAGAGTTATATGCTGTTCATTGCCTGTTTGTTCTGTTATTAGGTACTCTTAAGCAGCATTATTCTAAATTACTCCCCTTGAAAAACGTGGGGTATTTTATCAGGTCTCTTCTCTGGTGTTGTCTGTAACAAAGTGTCCAAATTAGTAGCATACAGAATACTGAAAACCAAAAACTCATGACTCAGGAACAGAATCAAACATGACAAGTTTCTGGCCTGTAATTAATTACTAGCAATTTACTTTGAATCCTAGGCTCCTTTACTCCTGGATATGATTTTACATTAGGTTGCCATAGGGGGAAGAGGGTCTTGGGGGAGAGGTGCTAAATTTTTAACAGTCATTAGTAAATGCAGAATATTGGAATTGCTGTTTTTTCTGGAAAGTCTATATACTTCTGTTAAAAGTCATATTTCTAGCAAGTCTCTCTCTTATCAACAGCTCATTGCCTGTTAAAGATACAGTTTTTTTGTCCTGTAAATTGTGGTGCTGCGTGTCACTGAATAAGCCTCTGAATGGGGTGAAGAGAAAGGGTTAGCCTTAAGCTCTATAGGCCTCATACTATCAAGTGTAATTGCTTTTGTTCATTAACCTTCATGCTGAGCAGGAAGCTGAGAATATTCAATATTTAAGAAGCATCCTAAATGGCAGTATTACACTAGTCAAACCTATGTTATACTAGACATACGATAAAGAACTAATACATGTGTTAACAAAATTAAAAGTGCCACATTGGCACAATCATCTGGACCATTTTACCATAGTTAGTATTGCTTGGATTAAGAGGACATGCTCAGATGAATAAATAAGGTTATGCTAGCTTTATCAATCATCCACACTGGTTAACGAATACTGCCTTTGGTTACAGAAGGGAACTAGTGGATCTTGGTTTTGTATGTAATTGGATGCTAAATATAGGCCTATTGGTATGATGTAGATACAGTGGCCATGTGAGGTGCCCACAGTGAATGACTGGCATTGAACCATTTGTTTTTACCCAGAATTCTAAAACATGAAGCCTCAAAATCTGGTCATAAACTTTAAAAGACTGATTGATTTTCCCTCAGATGGAGAAATTTAGGTTCCAGCAATCCAAAAAATAAATCTACCACTGCACATCCATTACCATTCACCCCATAGTATCTTTTACAAGATCCCAAGCAGGCTTGTGGCTGTTGAAGCAACCCTACAGCCTCTACTTCCCTTATGTTGTAGTGTCTTTTTTGCTTGGTTTTAGTGTAACTCTATGGCAGCTAATGTAGTTGGGAGTGTCTGCAATTTGACGCAGATGTTCATACTCTTAGCCTTCCCCTCCTCTCAGCTAAAAGAGGTAGGCAGGACAAGATCTAAGAATGGTTTCTGGTCAACTGGCAAAACACAAATTAGATGATAGGCAGTAGAAATGAGTGCAGGCTGATGTAATTAAAACCACCAAGATTGGGCACCTGGGTGGCTCAGTCGGTTAAGTGTCTGCCTTCGGCTCAGGTCATGATCCCAGGGTCCTGGGATCGAGTCCCGCATCAGGCTCCTTGCTCAATGGGGAGTCTGCTTCTCCCTCCGCCCCTTACCCCACTGGCTCTCGCTCTCTCGCTCTCTCTTTTCTCAAATAAATAAAATTAAAAAAATAAAACCATCAAGATTATTTCAGGTTGAAAATCATTACAACCTGGGAAGATAGGCCAGTTACACTGTTTTTATATTATCATAAACAGAACTAGTCCTATTTCTGAGAAGCAGAAACCATTAAGAGGCCTCTACGTTTGGGTACTTTATCACAACCACAATTTTACATCTGTTATATAGTTAACATTTATCTTCCCACTAGGAGGAGAACTCCAGAGAACTAGGGTCACCTATTTGTCCCAGCATAATGCCTCATACTTGATAATGATGACTCAATAAATATTTGTTGCAAATGCATGTGGGCATGAATGGTGGAAAAAAAGTAATCTGGAATTAATAGGAACTATCATACAAACCCATGGAAGTAGAACCAATCATCAAACCAGAAAAGAGTTGAGGGTGACCAAGACTTACAAGAATAAGCTAGTTCACAGTCTGACTAACGTCATGATCTGAGGCTAAAGAAGCTTTATATATTAAACGAATACTATGGCACCTACCTAGCAAAGATTTTAACAAATAAACCCTAACAACAACATACATGTAAGGAGGAAAAACTAAAATTGGAGAAAATAGTCTCCAACACTATCAATCTGTAAAATTCAAGATTAAGATTAGTACCACTGTATTGTTTAGTTAAAACACTGGTCAGGCGATGTCTAAATTGCTACCAACATCTCATTTGGTGATAATTAAATAGTGACTAAAGCTTTTTTTAATATGATAATTAATTGTTCATCTTAGATATACATTATCGACTGCAGGCCAGAAAATAATTTTTAGTTGATGATATCCCATCTTTAATCAGCATTTCAAAATCAAAATTAAGTTCTTTGTCATCTAAAACCACCATAAACCAACAACCTTAGAAAATATAATAAATCAGCCTCTTATTTAATCAACAATGATTTTAAAATGTAATCCTTAACAGTTGTTTAAAATATGCATAACTAGGTTTGCAACAGTTATCCTGATTTAAAGCAAAAGCACATCTGTTTATGAGTAAGTAAATATAGTCTGACAGCAATTTGGAACATCTATCAGAAGGAATCAACTGCAAGCTTAATAAGCATTATTTGTATTCCACATAATACTCTATTTGTTCTTTCTAGCCACTGCAGTAATAAAACACACTGAAACTCATTTAATGTGTACTAAATCTAATGCACCTAGGCGAAACACTGAAAATTTCATTTGGATGGTTCCCAGCCCATATAGCCTAACTTTTTATAAAGTATTACTACCATCTGGTTACTAATCTGTGTTTACCAAAACAGTAGCTGTGCACACATTTCTGTAGCAGCTGTGGTCAAAAACTTTGAATCAATCCATTTGGCTAAATAAAAACTCTTCAAGGAAAAAACAAATACAGTATTTTGAATTTATACCTAAAATTAAGTTCCATTACTGGTTTTAATAACATTCCCCAAAAACAAAAATAGTAAGATTTTAAGTGGTATTTGAGACATCTTAATTATTTATATTTTCTATCATTTATCAAATGACAGGAGGTTCACGGAAATCAAGTGAATTACACAAGGTCAAACAACTAGTTAGTAGCTGGACTCTGTCCAGACATGGGTATTTTCTGGTTCCCAGTACAAGGGTCTTTTCACAAAATTGCTCCAACTGAATACTGGGGGTCCTAGAAATAGAATTATATTAAGGGAAAATACCATATACTAAATGCAGGTTAAAATTATTTTTAAGAGCACAGCATTTCCATAAAATATAACAGCTCATCATAAATTATAAAACCTGACTTGTATTTGTTTCCTAACTGTGGTAAAAGCTTCAAGTATCCTGTGAAATTTGTAAGAATTTGATTTCATAAACCCTTCCCTTCCTTTTCACTTCCGTCTCCCAAACCCCTTCCATAAATAAATGGTAAAACTAAGTCTACAAACAAATCCTATTATCCTGGTCAAGAGGTTAAGCAATTACTTTAGATCCAAAGTTAATTTCTTAGCTTCTACACACATCCTCATGTTCCCTTTTCTAGTATAATGTAACTAGATGCCACACTGCATGCTTTCCTGTAAATAGAAAGTCTTTTCCTAACTAGAACTATCAAACTTCCAAATGATTTTCTTACCCCTAAGAATCAAAACTGATCCCCGAATATAAATTAATGCAGAAATGTTCTATGCCTTGCTTAGACAGGAATGAAAGGCAAGAAGACAAATGTACTTGATAGAAATCTTCTGTTGTTACTACAGTACTAGCAATTAGAACTTAAAAACAAATTTTCAGGACATAATGGTGACTATTTTAAGCTTATATGGGTTAATGACAAAAAAACGCTTTGACAACAAATGAACTATTTCCTTATTTATTGCCTTTTCATGATACCTAAGAAGAAAAATCAAACTAACAATCCACCAAAACAAAGCATGTGTTCCAGTCTTCTCTGTGGAGTATGAAACTTTCAAAGGAAGTAAGTGGATACTAAACTATTTGGGAGTAAGCGTACAGAAGGGGTGGTTTGTCTTTACAGGTAGACTGTTTTTTGTTTTGTTGGCTTCCTGATTACTGGTCATTTATTTTAGAACATGAGAACCCAATGAAAAACTAAAACTCACAATTTTCATCTACTTCATAACATAACTGGAAAAGAAGAGTTGGTATCAGTGGACAACATGTAGAACAAACTGGGGATAAATTAATGTCACAGTTTTTGAGACAAATGTACAACAGGTTTACACTTCCACATCTGTATTATAGGTATCTCTCAACAAACATCCTTATAGAGTTGTTAGTAGACTAGAACAAGCGGTATTATTTCCATTTGACAGATCAAGAAACTCATGGAGGTTAGATGACACATCATGGCCCAAGGCTAGCTAGCCCGCTGTGATAAAAACCAAAGTCCTTAGGTACCAAGTGCAGCAGTCATTCCACAACACTGCCTCAGTTCATTTCACTCATTTCAATTAATTTGCAACAAGAATAACAGAAAAGCTAATCTACTGTTCTTGGTCTGTCTTTCTTTCTCGCTTCCAACACTCTATGAACCCAGTGATTCAACTATATTTGAGCCCAACATTGGGCTGAGAAGCCAAGCATGCACTTCCTACACATATCTGTAGATTCTATAAACTGGGGTTCAGTTTGCACAGGTGATTGGGATTCCATTTAACCACTTGTATGTACACAATTCTTTCTAAATTCAAACCTAGCACAAGGCTGAAGTTTCATGTTTTAGAGAAGAGGGAAGCAAAATTGTTTTGAAATTCTCTGTGAAAAACAGCCTGTTGTATTAGAACAAACAGCAGCTTGTTCCTATCATTCCTTTGTTTGACAAGTCTGAGCTGGCTAGAAAGGTCATTTATGCCTCAAAGCATCAAATTAACATTTGAAGACATGAATTTTAAAAATGGCTATTTGCTTCTGTTCTGTGAATGGCTAATGCAGTTCACAAAAAAAAAAAAAAAAAAGGAAGGAGAAAAACCCACTACAGACTTAGCCAAGTCTCCAAAAAGACTAAAAACCAGTAACAAAAACAGAAAAAGGAAACCCAAAACTTTTCCCAGGCAAACTGAGCATTGATTTTATATCCACGTCAACATGTGCTATCTCTTAATTAAGTCTCATTCTTTAACAGAATTAAGAAGGTAGCTGCAATTGTCAACTGTTTAAGCAATACAGGAGAAAAAAAATCACTAATTATCATAAGATGCTAATTATCATTAGCAAATCATAAGATTCTTCCCTCTTAACCCTTCGCTCATAACCCTTCTGCCCCAACACCAGTATTGACTGTACAGGATAAACTCCCAACTTACTTAGTACTATCTTGGTTCAAAGAACACCTTTTTCCTAAAGTTCCTGTATTATTTTCCCAACACAAATCTATATTCATATATATTTGAAATGTAAGCTATCATTACTAACTACAACCTTCAACTGCATAAATATGCATTCAAGATCAGAAAATACTTTGGTTCCACTGGAAAGATCAAGGGATGTAAAGTCTGAAAAATTCACTATACAGTCTTACAAAAGTGATTCATTTTCTATAGATGTATACTGAGAATACCACAAACTACCTTTCAGAATATTATGGGAAATGTAATATTTTAAATTAGTATGATTTAATATGAGATAATATAAACAATATAGAAAATAAAATTTGAGAATCTTACTAATTCCCTAAGTATTGTAAGAAAATTTTGAGAAAAAATTTAAAATATAAGGAAAATTACAAAAACATTACTATGACAATTCAAAATAATCTCTAAAATGCAAATTTATTTTGATTTTTTTTTTTAACATTTTATTATTTGAGAGACAGTGAGCACACAAACAGGGGAGGTACAGAGGGAGAGCGACAAGCAGGCTCCCCACTGAGCAGGGAGCCCTGCATGGGGCTCGATCCCAGAACCCTGGGATGATTACCTGAGCCGAAGGCAGATGCTTAATCAACTAAGCCACCCAGGTGCCCCTGCAAATTTATTTTTAAAAAATTACCTCATCTAGAAATATTCTATGATGTTATACAGTTCATAAAATCAAGTCACAATGATGTTGCTTCCTCAAGGAGCTTCCAACCTCTCCTCTTCTCACTGTTTAACCCCTTGCAATCTAGCTTCCATTCCAAACATCCCATGGTCAGGGGTTCCTTTAAAGGTAATTAACAATCTCATAAATGAAAAGCACAAAGGCCTTCTCAGGCCTCATTCTCTTTGACCTCTCTACAACATCAGACACTACTCCATAAAACCCTTTAACTTGGTTTCTGCAAGTTAACTGACATCAATCTCCATCAACCTTTCAAAACACCTCTTTTCTCAGTACCTTTCACTTATCATTCATGGATCTAAATGAGCCTAAGTCTGAGTAGGAGACTCAAACTTCATATCTGCCCTTAGTGTAAAAGATCATGCACAAAGATATGCCCTTTATATAGATCTGCCCCACTGCACAAGTCCTGGGGGTGCCAATCACACAAATGGCAATGCAAACTGCTACCCACTGGAGCTAAGCAATGGAGTGGCTCTGCCCTTGGATTGTCCTCTGGCCTTAACACGGATAAGGCTTCCTCTTTCTGAACAACATCCATTCCCACACCTTGTACTGCAGAACACACCAAATACACACACAACAGATATACACACACATACACACAGCAAGCTCCCAAGTCTGTATCTTCACCTGTTTTCTTCTGATGACCAGTCCTCCCTGCCCAAGTGTTTGCTAGCTATCTCTGTAAGTACAATAAATATTTATATCCACCTATACCTTATTTATCTCCTGTCAAAAGCAGTACCACTTCCAGGCCATTTTAGACTCCTTCATTTCAATTATGTTGGTCACAACGGATCTTGTAAACGCCTTCCTCTACATTCTCTCTCGTATCTATTGCTTCACCTTCATTCCCAAAGCCCTTCTCTAAATCAGGCTTTACCTCTAACCTTAAGGGATGAGCTCACCCTGCCTGTCTCCGCCATCTTGCCACTGCAATCTAGACTACCAATCTAAAACACAGGTAGGAGCACTGCATTCCCTATGCTCAGACTAACTTTATATGCTACGCTAGAACTGTGACTATATTCTGTAGGAAAATCGAGAGCCTCGGATTGTGACCCCATCTCTCTTCCACTCTCCTTCATCTTTACATTTTCTACCTCACCCACTTTATAAACACTGTCATTAACTAATATATCAAGAAATCTAAAATTTTCCTCCATTAAATCCCCACATAAAAAATTATTACAACAGTCATGCGAAACAAGTCAACTGTGATATATATTAATAATTAACCATGTCAATGTACACATTTCCAATCAAAATCAGCTTATTAGTTCAACTGTTTATACTTCAAGATTTGCTTTTTTAAATAAATTTCAATTAAAAAGCAAGATACCCCTAATGTTTATTGCAGCATTATTTACAATAGCCAAACTATGGAAGCAGCCCAAGTATCCATTGATAGATGAATGGATAAAGATGTGTGTGTGTGCGTGTGTGTGTGTGTACACACAAATATATGTATGAATATATAAAATGGAATATTATTCAGCCATAAAAAGGAATGAAATTTTGCCGTTCACAACAACATGGACAGAGCTAGAGCATATAATGCTAATTAAAATAAGTCAGTCAGAGAAAGACAAATACCATATGATCTTACTCATTTGTGGAATTTAAGAAAAACAAATGAGCAAAGGGGGGAAAAAAGAGAGAGATACAAACTTAGAAACAGATTCTTAACTACAGAGAACACACTGATGGTTACCAGAGGGAAGGTGAATGGGGGGGGAAGGGTGAGATAGGTAAAGGGGGATTAAAGAGTACATTTATCATGATGAAAAAAATAAAATAATAAAAAATACCAACCAGCAACTAAAGAGATTATCTGTCCAGTTAAAAAAAAAAAAAGTAATCATGCCACCTGATTAAGTCAAGAAGCACATCATCACTCTAACTCGCATCAGCAGTGCTTCATACAAAGTAGGCACTCACTAAATGTCTCAGAATCTGCACCTCAAATGAGCAGCAACATCTCACTGTCCCTCTAGCCACAAATAGGTTGTTTATAACTGAGGTTGATCTTCCCTGCCATCTCAAAACACAAAGTGATAAAAATGTAACAAACCCAAGGAATGAAGTAACTTCTTCTGTAAATTACTGAGAATTGGTTTTATAGTGGTAGCAATGGACCTGTAGTAAATCCTTCACAGTATTTCATCTTCCCCTCCTCGTGACTAGCAACACAGTCAGCCACAGTGAGAGGCACAGGCCATAGTCATTAAAAAGCACACAGCTACCCAGAAAGCAAACATGTGAAGCCCATTTTAAACAAAAACCAACATGTAAAAGCTGGAGCAGAAGAGGTTAACAACAATATGAAGACATTTAATGAACTATGACTATGTTCTATATCCCTTGATGTATTTCTGGCATCCCTGTAATTTTGAAAATAAAGTAGCCTAAGAGAATCACCAAAATGGTGGCTTGCCCAGGAAAATGCCTAGAGCACTAATAAATTAAAAGATTTAGGAAGTCCTATATAAGTTAGAGCCCCTTTAGGTACTGCCCATTATAAATGTAAGTCTCCTATGGTCCCAGTCCCCTCCAATGATAATATTAAAATCTAGCAAGCTCCTCTCTAACCTGTCCAGGAGCCATCATCAAGGTACAAAGGAACTAAGGAGGTCCTCTTCAGTACTAGAAAGGATTTCTCAACATGACAGACATGGTGGACTGGACAATAAAATCCCGTTTGGGTTTTGTTTTTTAAAGTAAGTTGTAGGCCCAACGTGGGGCTTGAATTTATGACCCTGAAATCAAGAGTTGCATGCTCTACCGACTGAGCCAGCCAAGAGCCCCCAAATCCCATTTTTATTAACTAAGTCAGAAAGAATCATTGTAAATGTAAGATGTTTAACAAGGTAAGATAAGAATTTTATTAAAATAGCTGTTTGATTACTACTAAAAAAGAAATACATGCACTAGAGTTTTTATAAAAAACACCAAACTTAAAATATATATATAGATAATTGAAACATTTTGCAACTATTATAGGGAAGAGTAGTTCAAGCATGAATCACCTGTAGATGCCAAGTCTAGGGGAAATTTTGATGAGGAGCAGGATATGTTCATACTCCCCACAGAATGCTCATTAGAAAAAATAGTAACTATATAGTGAACAAACTGGAAAACCCTTGACCAAGTAATGATCACAGTTAACAGCACCAAGGAGAGTCAGTGGATTTCCTGTGCCTCCAGATGTGATACCCATCCTTGAGAACACATTACTTATGTAGCATTCTGCAGGGAATACCTAACCTGAATCACATCGTGAGAAAACTAAGTAAGAAACATCCCATTAGAAAGAGAGGGAAGATTCTATTCTTTAAAAATGTCAACTGTCATAAAAGATAAAGTCTTTAGAAATATCCCAGATTAAAGGAGGCTAAAGAGAGAGAACTAAATGCAATACCTGATTCTAGACTGGGTCCTGTTACTGAAAAGGGGGGGGGCGGGTACGACCTATAAAGAACATTATTGGATCAACTGAAAAAACTGGAATATAAAGAGTAAATTAGTAATTAGTTTTAAAAGTTTCATCAGTGTAATTTAACACTGTAAATTTATACAGACGACCACTGTACTGTCTCTGTGGTGGTTTCATAAGAAAATAACCCCATGAAACTCATTCTCAAAGGGTTCAGAAAAAAACTGTTGTGTGTGTGTGTATAGAAAGTAAAAGAGCTCAATGATAAATAGGCTAAAATGTTAAGTGAACAGAGGCAAAAAGTTTACAAATAGCCTTTACTATCTGCACAACTTTTCTGCAGTTTTGAAATTATCGTATTTTTAAATTTTCAATATAAAAAGTGTATATGCATCACTCTAGTGTTCTGCCACCTAATTTGGTAAATACAGTGCTTATATTTAAATAGTATTATGAGAAAGAGGCTTCATTGTATTATCATTTTATAGCCTTGGAAAGCAAACAATAGCTTTCTTCACTGTGACAGAGAAGGGATACCTGTGTCAAAGAACGGTTTAAAAGCAGCCTCCACACTTCCACCGCTGAGTGTAAAAGAGCAGATCCTGCTTCAACAAGGTAGGAATGTGCAGTAACAATACAGAAGGGGAAAAAAGCTATTCTGCTCACATCACTCCACTGCTTAAAACCTCCAGTTATCCACCCATTTGCTACTGGACAGAATGTGAAGTTCAGACCCCCTAGCTTGGCACACAAGATCCTTCGCAATCTGGGGGAGCTGACCTCTTGATATTTACCTGCAGCCACCACCACCCCCATACACACACCCTCAACTTTGTAGTCATGCTGACTCTAAGTCCTATGCCTTTACACAAGCTATTCCCTCTGCGTGCACCGTCCTTCTCTGATGGCCTCCTCTTTCCGGTGAGCCCTTTTGTTATGCTTCCTGATTAAGCTGAAATGCCACTGACTCTATGAAGCCTTTCCTGACTCTCCCGGCAAAGTTAGTCTTATACCCTATACTCTGCTCCCAAAGAATTATGTCCATATTTTTGGGCTGAATGAGGATTTCTCTCTTTCTGTGAGTTTCTCCAAAACTAGAATATAAGGTTCCTAAGAGCAAGGATTGTGGTCTAGAGCTACAGTGTCTTCCAAGCACAGTGCTTCATAAACACTGACTAGATGACTAAATTAACTTCTCTAAATACAACAGGTTCAACAGTAGACAACAGCTAACACCTGGAACACTTATTTTGTATCAGATACTAGTGTTAAGTGCTTTGCAAATACCAACTTACTCCTCACCACAATCCTAAGAGGTAGGTTTTTCTCTATTTTAACCTCCCTGAAATGCGATGTGTCATAATTAAATGGGCAGTGTATTTTTCTTAGAGTAAAGCAATGGTGCTTCTTACAATGGTGTGAGTGTTGATAAAATATGGTATTATTCCCAGATATTCCTTTATAGTTACAGATGAGGAAACTGTGGCACAAAAAAGAATTAACTTGCTGAAAGTTGCACAGAGAGTCAAGATTCAATCTTAGGACTCCAGGATCCATACTCGTAAACCATGATGTTATACTATCTCCCCAACAAGAGTGATCCCATAGCATGGAAAGCCTACTGGTACTAGAGCCAGGACAAATCCAAAAGTGAAGCCTGCTCCCAGGACCCTGAAAAATAGCTGGGATGAAGCTCAAGACTAGACGCAGTGAATGAAAATGGACCTTGAAGTGTCTGAAGAGAAAGTCAAGAGCCTCCATCAGCATCTGCTGTCTCTGGGCAAGGCCTGGGTCTAAGCCCTGGCTCCCTCTCTGTCCCCCACCTCGGGAGATAAGCTCCACATCTTGACTTTCTCCCTTAGGTTTGCCCTCAAGTTCCCAATATATATAATCCTAATTCTCTCCAAACTAGTAATTACCAAAAAAGGGACCTAATCAAGCCTTCTGCCCTATATCCTCATGCCTGATAGTTACCTAGCCTCAGCTCAAACACTTAAGCAGTTCATTTTATTTTCAGAAAGACAGAAAAAGATACTCCTTATATTAAAGTCCATCTCCTTCTAATTTCCACCCTCAATCCTTTGTCTGCCATCAGAGCCTGCACAGCAAACTTCACTTCCTCGCTCTCAAGACAGTCCTTACCCTTCAAAAACTGGAGTCTTGAGGTAACAACCATAGGCACCCTGCCTACTTCAAAACTTGTCATCACCAAAGGAAGGAAGTAATGGAGGAAGAAAGGGCTAGTAATAACAAAGGCAGAAGCAAAGTTTAAAAAAACAGAGAAAGGGCAGTTCATTTGTGGGAGACAGGGAGTGGGGGTGGGGAGGGGAGTAAAGGTTCATGGAGGAGGGAGCTTTTGAGGGATAAAATGTTGTCCGCTAGGGTCAACATTCAGTATTAGACTGGGATAAAATTTTATAAAAACAAAAAGCTGAACTTTTAAACATATAAGATGTTTTTTGGTTTCTAACATTCTTGTTTTCACTTTATGATTCTGGGCAGAAGGCTCATTCATTGGCTTGTATAATTTGTGCAGTGCTGAATGCATAGATAACCATCCAAATGACAGTGGAATGTAGGGTTGGAATAAACAAAGTGAAACTTACCATCTGGGTGGTGCCATCTGATTTGGAGCAGTATCACTTCCTAAAGATTTTATGTGTATTCTTTACTAACAGAAGGTTGCCTCATGTACTTCATTTCTCATGTTCTAAGATAAGAAACTAGCACAAATGCAACCTCTGTAATTGCTTCTTAATAATGAGTGACCAAGTCAGACTGATCCAAAGAACAACTCCTCACACACTACCCACTCCACACGCCAGTCACCCCCGTTCCACTGCTGCAACTTGTCTGACATGCTATATAACAAGGATAATGACTAATGCTGTGCACCAACTCCCTGTGAGATCAGAAGAATGATGTAGCTTGGTAAAAACACTAGAAACTTCTATATAGAGAACATTTAAAAATCTTATTGTAAGTGATCTTTCTTCCCATGTGATGTTAAATGAGTCACTTACTGGTCCAGAAGCAAGTGAAATGTTTGTTAGAACTTTTAGATATACTGTTAAGAAGCTAGGGCACTAGTATCATTTCAACTTTAACATGGTCCTTAGATCGTTTCCTGATCTCTAAAGTACATGTTGGCTTGTTTGTGTGGTTATTTTCTAGTTCTTTATCAATCAGTGCAGTGTGATGCCTTCCAAGCAAGAAGACAGAACTTAAAGATTACTACTGCAAATTAACACCGCTGGTACACATAGTTTCTAATGCATGTACATACCATACACTTACAGAGACTTTACAGTTTATCATCTACCTTCCAATGCATTTGACACTCTCAACAATCTTATGAAATAGATCCTCATTTCAGTGAAGAAACTGAATTTCAAAGACATCAAATGATTGGCCCAAGTCCCTACTGCTAGTAAGGAGCAGAGCTGGATTTCAACTTAGATCTTCTGGTTGCAATTTCCTATTAGTAAAATCTATTAATCTATTAACAAAATCTATTAATAAAATCATGGCTACTTCTAACCCAGTTGCACACCTAACTCCAGCTTTGAAAAATCCCCATTAGCTGTTGCAAATCCTCTTCTGTGATGAATGCAGCCAGGCGGCAATGGCCATTTACTACCACTGTCCTAAAGGGCTTTCCGAAAGGTTTGCATTGTATGGATGATGAATGATACTCTAGACCAGTGCTGTCTAATATAACTTTCTATAGTAATGTTCTTATACCCCTGAACTGTTCAATACAGTAGCCACTAGCTACCTGTGGTCACTGTGCACTCGAAATGCATAACTGAGAAACGGAACTTTTACTGTATTTAACTTTAATTAATTTAAATTTAAATAGCCATGTGTGGTTAGAGGCTAATTTAGTGGGCAACTCAGTTCTAGACCATGAAGATGGGAAGCAAAGCTAAATGTTAAGTAAGCACAAATGAAAAAGAAAATCAACTAAATCTCAAGCCCAGAGCACAGCAGTGATGGAAACTAGAATAGATGTGATACCATCAAAAGTAATACGACCAAAAGATAATCATAGAATAATCTTTCAATCTTTGCAGACTCTCTGGTCAGCCAAATCTAATGAGTGACTGTTGATAGCATCAACTATGAAGGGCAAATAACTCAACTCTATTCTATACGTCACAATAGCTTTCTTGGGGAAAAAAAGAGCTTATCACTGCATGGAAACTACACCAACTAAATCATAAACAGGAGCTGATGGATGTGAAAGCAAGGTATCTTAGTAAATCAGGCATTATTTCTCTAATAATGCTGTATCTTTACACCAAAGAATTTAAAGGAACATCTTACAGAACAAGCCATCCACTTGTCTGTGTACTTAAAAGTATCACATCCACACGTCCATCACCATCCATACCACTTCCCTCTGAAACATTTGTTTCTGTGTCTTCCCATCTCATTCACCTAGCTAGGTACTAAAAGGTTTCATAATTTAAATAAAATAGACTAGTCTGGCATCAAATTCTTTGTTTGAAAATTATTGATACTTTCAGGGCACCTGGGTGGCTCAGTCACTTAAGTGTCCAACTCTTGGTTTTTGGCTCAGGTCACAATCTCAGAGTCCTAAGATCAAGCCCTGAATGGGGCTCTGCACTCAGCACAAGTCTGCTTGAGAATGTTTCCCCTCCTTCTCCCCCCCCCTCTGCTCCTCCCCCTGCTCACGCACATAATCTCTCCACCCCCCAAATAAATAAAATCTTTAAAATAAAAAAAATATATATTGACACCTGCAAAGCCCCCAGATAGGTTTTATGAGTCCCGTGAACAAAAGCACTTGTCATTTCTTATTCCTTTAGCTTTATCCATGTTCAAAGCACCTAACTGGTGCTGATAACAGAACTGAAATCCAAGTCAAGGCCTGGAGTCTTCATTATGATTCTTTGACTACTTTTTGTCCTTTACCGTCCGCTTAATTTCTCATTGCCTCAGTACCTCATTTTTTAACTGATGGGATGACTAGATCTCCTCGAAGGAACTTCTATTTTAAAACTCAACTCCTCTGGGGCACCGGGGTGGCTTAGTCAGTTAAGCAACCAATTCTCGGTTTCAGCTCAGGTCGTGATCTTGGGTTGTGAGATCAAGCCAGGAGTCAGGCTCCGCACTCAGCAGGGAGACTGCTTGAGATTCTCTCTCTCCCTCTCCCTTTGTCCCTCTCCACCACCTGCACATGCTCGTTCTTTCTCTAAAATAAATAAATATATCTTTAAAACAAAACAAAACCTCAACTCTTCTGTGATATCCTCAATGGTTTTCAGTTGGACTCAAGGACTTTCTTAGAGCCTCCTATTAAGAAAGTCACATATTTTGCTTAAATAGCAAAATCTATGAGATGTACAATCTGCTTCAAAAATTCACAGATCAGTAATCCACCCACTGTTCAAAATTCCGAGTATACCAGTTTTTAAGTAGAGAAAAAGATATTCATTTGCAATATTTCAAAACAAAAATCCTTCCTAACAGCACAAATTAAAAAGTACACTCTTAAGAGGTAAGGATCTAATTATACTGTTAACAATCTGGAACACTAAGAAAAGCACATACTAACATGGACCTTTTCTGGTGAGTTTTTGCTTTTCATTTCTTTCAGACTCTACTCACACTGCAGTCAAAGCCTGTTCAGTAGCCTTTCCAGCTCCTGTGTTCATCAATTCTAAACTGAAATACTGTGACTTCTAACAATATTTGAGACAGATACTCGTATGAAAAGAACAAACAGCTTTTCTACCTATGTGAAGACTTTTTTTTTCAAACTTGTATCAATATATACTCAAAAAAATCAACTTTGGAAACTGAATTCAAACTATCTTAGTTGGCATTCAGTTGGCATAGTTGAATAATTTTAGTTTAGTAATCTTCTAAACCTGTTCAGTGTAGATAATATATACCGAAGCAAGACCCTTTAGCAAAGATAGGCAGTAAGTTACTTGTCCTTTTCATTTCTACAACAGCAGTTCCAACCTAATTTCACTGAATCCAACCAAATGTAGGCACTATCTCTTTGACTCTTTCTATCCATCATTCTCATTCATTTCCTCCACACCTGTTCACTTCCCTTCTGTTCTTTCACGTGGGCTTTATGTTTTTCCAGCTTTAGTAACTTACTTATTTTTGACCATCTATCTTTTCAATTAATTCTGTCTTGCAATCCAAGAGTGGTAGCTGGCAAGGCAGCAGGCTAGGGCTACTGAGCTATGTGAGGCCAAAGGAGGTGGCAGAGCTATACTAAATCACTCCCATGGGGATGGACCTATGGGGATGAAACCCTTGCTTTAATCTCATTGGCATGAGGTCCTAATCAGGTGGCTAAAAAACCTACCTGCTGGTCACTCATCGCTTCTGAGAGAATCAAGAAACAGTATGTTATCACACCCCCAGGAGGAAATCAGAAGTATATAAGCTCTGACACGTATATAATCACCAAAGAGAAAAGATCAAAAGCAGCATGATATCAGAGGCTGTGGTTCCTGGAAATTACTGCTGGAGTATCTAAAATTTTTATTACAAATTTCAAGAAGTCTCACAGTTTCTGGGGGGAAAAGATGAAGCTATATGAAGAGAAGTTTCACCAGTAGGAAAATCCCGAGGGTAACCAGAATTGACACATCTTGAGAAGGCCTTTATGAAGTATGAGCAAGTAGAGCAGCACTGTGAGACCCAAGCCTTTCTGCTTCCTTTCTCTACATTCCTTCCCAGCATTTGGACTCACTGAGCAACAAAGAAATGCCTTTTGTTCTACAAGCTCATGTGCAGAGAGCCTACTTCTACCTGCCCTTCCTGTCCTCAGTGATTCCTACAATCTGCATACTTCTCTCCCCAACCCACACGTAAGAAGGTTAGACAAAGATTATGATCTGTGCTTTTGGTTTTACAGTAAAATCAAGCTGCTGGTATTCCAAACCCTGATAAGCTTATCTTGAATAACTTAAGCTCCCATTACCTTTCATTGGTAAATTTTTTATGAAGGCTTTTTGCCCTTAAAGTTCTCAGTTGTTTAAAACAAACAGAAGGGGGAGGAGGACGAAGACGAACAAGTTCTAAAGACCTAACTATTCCTTCTGAAGTAGAATATAGTATATACATTAACCAACTCAAGCTCATTCAGCAACACATACCAAAAGTTGGCTTTCAGGTGACTAGCGATACTACCTTCTAACTCCGTGACCTTTGTGAGTTGTAGAGAAATGTAGCCCAGAATCTTTATGTGGCCAATCCCAGTTATCATCTCCTATCCATCGCAACAACCAACAGTCTTATACAGGAATCAGCAAGTATTTCTATCCCAAATACTCCTGTGACATACACTAAAACAACACCCCCTCCATAACATACTAAGTACCTCTACATTAAAGACTCCACTTCATACATTTTGGCTTCTAAACTAAGAAGCGAAAGCCTACAAGAAACACAGAACTGTTGGTTCTGTTCCAGCCACAGAGAACAGTGACTGAAAGCATGGGCTTTGAATCCAAACTCGAGTTCAAGTCCCAACTTACATGTGTTAGCTCCATCTTCTTAAATGAGTAATAACCTCCCCACAACCCAGTTTCCTCATCTTCAAGTGAGGATCCAAATGCCATCTATTTCACAGCCCTATTGTGAAGATTAAAGCTTAAATAAAATAATACAGAGAAAGGGATTAGTATAACTAAGAAATAAAGTGTTCAACTTTTATTGCAGTTTCTATTATTTGGGTCACCTCTGTTTCTGTTACTAAATGTCTTTGGTTCTACTTTCCTATAACCCTATTTGCCATATCCCCAGCTTCAAGAAAATCTTACCTTGGACTAATAAACACAGCATTCCCAATCCAATCCAATCCAATCTATATAATCAGGTATCTCAACTACAAGAGAAGAGTGCCAAATGAAGCATTATTTGTTCTGTTCCATGGCCACAAATTTATTAAGTGGCTCTATCACAAATGTGTAACTAGTCTTTACAGAGAATCACTTGAGAATGTCTATACATAACAGTACCAGAAAAACAAATCAAAAGCAGGTCCTACCATGAATAGGTCAATGGCATCCTCTGCAGAAACGAGAAAAAAAAACAAAAAAAGATAAACACCAACTGTTTTAATCTTCTATCCAATACATCCCACTCCCCCTGCTTGTGTTCCCTCTCTTGCTGTGTCTCTCTGTGTCAAATAAATAAATAAAATCTTTAAAAAATAAAAAATAAAAAAAGGGGCATCTGGTGGCTCATTTGTTAAGTGTCTGCCTTCGGCTCAGGTCACGATCCCGGGGTCCTGGGATCAAGCCCCACATTGGGCTCCCTGCTCGGCCGGGAGCCTGCTTCTCCCTCTCCCACTCCCCTTGCTTGTGTTCCCTCTCTCGCTGTGTCTCTCTCTGTCAAATAAATAAATACAATCTTTAAAAAAAATAATAAATAAATTAATAAATAAATAAATCTTCTATCCAATACAAAAATGTACTGAAAGTGGAACAATGTACTGATTTTAACACTATCCCAAAAACACACCTGTACACTATTTCTAATTTTCATCAACTAATCAGTGGGCAAATATCTATAATTCTTTATTTTTTCTCTTTTATAATTTTATTGTATTATGTCTTTTTCCTTAATCACCTAAAATCCCTTGGAGAAAAATAATTCAAAAAATATGCAAAAAAAAAAAACCTTAAAAATCCATTAATCAAAATAGGTATTGTGGGCTCACTCCTCTGAAACATACAGTCTTATTTACCTCCCAACCCTATGTCATGGGCATAGCAGAGTTCTTTCACACCGAGTTCCTCAGTTTAGGGGTTGTTTATTGCCATTTATTTCCCCTTCCACAGACAAGACAGAAGTCTCCTATTATAAAGTATCTCAGTCTAAGTGACTAGGACCCCAACAAGCAGGAGTTAAATCCTTTTAAATTTTAAAAGCATAACTAATTCTACAGAGTGAAAGAAAAAAAAAAAGATTTCAGTCACTCTACCTATCTGACCTCTCTGCTGAAAAACTCAAACTTAGGTGCCAAACTAAACCCTTACTTTGCCACACCCAAACCCCTCCAGTAAACAGGCACCACCCCCGTGTTCAAAGCAAAAACTAAACCCTGTTGATTTGTCCACTTCTCTCCATCTCCACCAGCCCGCAATAGCACAAGCTAATAGTGCCTAAACTACGGCAACCACCTTTTCTTCTCTACTGGATGCCCTGCTTCCACTCTTGCATTCACCAAACTATTCTCCATACAGCAGCCAAGGGGTGGCTTGCCACTACACTCAGAATAAAAGCTACTCACATACCATGCCTTAAAAACACTTTAGAGGATCTTGCCCTGCCCCCTTCTCCTACCTTGTCCGGCATCACTCTCCCCTCATCTTCCTCTACTTCACCAACCAATGCTGGTTCCTTTCACATCAGGTCCTTCCCCCCTCAGGAACTTCCTTCACACATACGTTATTATGTCCAGTTTCCATTAGAGTAAAAGATCCATCAGGCAAGAGAACTGTCTTTATTTGGCAACATATAACCAACACCTAACAAAGTGTGGCACACAGCAGTTGTTCAAAAAGTACCTGAGAAAACAGTGAATGAATGAGAACAGAAAATAAATTTTAATGACAAATACCTTCAACAACAAAACGAAAAGCAATATATGAAACCAGCCTCAAAGAGGGGAAATTTGCAATAAACCATTTTAAATTTAATATTCAAGATGAGATGGACACTCCTAAGAAAACAGATTCTTGAGCAATACTCTTAGGAACCAAAACAGAGATTAACAGAAGAGTTTTGAAAATTGAGCACAATGTGCTTCTTTTCTGGTTCTGACAATCTGTTTTCACTGCTTAACTTGCTCTCCTCATGATACCATTTCAATAAAAACCAAGAAGTAGCCCATAAAAGGAATGTGCAAATAGTTAAAACACTAACCAGAACTAAGGCACAAATGTACAGCCCGCTGCTTCAAATAACGTAAACAATAAATGCCTTCCTATCACTATTTCGTCATATGGAGGAAAGGAGAGGAAAAGATTCTAAATTCAAGTCCTGAAACATACTGAAACCATGGCACTATGCCTGAGCCATCAGTCTTCAAAGGATCACACCAAGGATGCTGCCTTTCCTCCCACTTCATTCCAAATACACAAGACGCCAGATCTGAAGTATGATAGTTGCAACTCTGACCTATCCAACAGCTCTTTCCTTGCATTAAAGGTAGCTCAACTTTCTTTTGGGACGTTTTTCTCTGTTAATCATGAAGCCTCAGTATAGGGGTCCCAGTCTCACTCCCCTATTGTTCATTGGAAACAGTAATAAAGTATCTACATGTTTTGCCCAAAATACCAAACCACCCAATAGAAATTAAAGGTTTCCTAGGGGTAAGCTACAAGGCTAACAACAGTTTTGTTTTCTTGTGGGCTGGAATTAAATCAACTCAGTGTGGTTATATTGGTTATTTGAGGCAGTTCAGTATTGCCTGCTATAATGCCTTTGTTTTTTTTTTTTCTTCACTGTAACACACAGTAATTACAAATGCAAATGTATTTCTAGATAATATCTTTTAAAACATGGGTTAACTAAAGCAATTTTAAAGGGTTCTTATTAAAGACAAGGTTGAAAATCCCTAAAATATATCATAGTATTTGGGCAGTAAAAACATACTGCAGTTTTGGGCAAAAGCTTCCAAGTAAGGGGTTCCTCCTTCAATAACACCAAGACCACTGCACAGCAAATTTTGCCATACTCTCATCCTTTATAACCTAAAATGTGATCACCTTGGTTGGTAATAGAGCTTAAAAAGCAGCTGATTAACTAGGTCATACTTTTCTTCCACAAACTCCAAATATAGACTCATTCAATAAGACAGTAAGAATTTCGCTATTGTTTTGAAGGGGTTCTTAGAAAAAATGATAACAATTTTTGCAAAAGCAAAGAAGAAAACTCTAATTCTAAATCCACACTCAAAGTACGCAGGCTCCACTCCCAGAACATAGGGGAGCCCAGCGAGGGCCTCACAATAACAGTGCTGGGTGCTTCACACAAGCAGGGAAATGGAGATCACTAATGACTTACACCAACTTATCTCTTCTGCTGCCTAGGGAGCCCAACCATACTGTATTATTGCTCAGAATTTTTATGTCTTGATAATAACCTTTTTTGTCCTGAGTCCTATTAAGGCGGGGAACTAATTACAAGCATTTCCCTCTGGTGAAACCAAGACATAGTGTGATCAAAAGTGAGTAGACAACGTCATATAATTGGTGACTTAAGCAAGAATTCATAACCTCTTTCCGAATGCAATGTTGAATATGCCAAGTATTCCTGTGGATACTGCATGTGTTAAATGAAATAACCTTAATATTTGGATCTAATGTAAAAGAATAGTTTATAGCTTTTTATATTTTTATATTAACCTGCATAAGATGTATTATTATCACCAAAAGATACCTAAGTAAAAAAATACAAGTCCTTAACGTGTAGCCTGATGCTTTAAAAAGAAAATAAATAAATAAATATACTATTCACAAACTCAGAACACTCTTAAATTCTGTGGAATTGCCAATTTAAGGCTGAACACTTGAGCCTCTGAGTAATTTAGGGCTAAGCATGTTGTCTTTTGCCAAAGAAGGTCCTGATTTTTTATTGCTCTGTTTGCTCCTGGTGTATAGGCTGACTTCACCTTCGCCAAGCTGCTACACACAGGTGAAATCATAGTGACTGACTCCAGAAGGTGAATGCCATCAATGCCTAAGGAAATGATCAAGATCATGCAGAAGCAGCCTCTTAACAAGAAGGATAAATATGCATAAGACTTCCTTTCATGAAAAGCTAAAACCTCCTGGGGCTCCTGGCTAGCTCAGTAGATAGAGCATGTGACTCTTGATCTCGGGGTTGTGAGTTCAAGCCCCACGCTGGGTGTAGAGCTTACTTTTAAAAAATAAAACAAGCTCAAACCTCCTGTACTGAATGAAAGTCATAATAATAAACTTATAAATTTGGGGTCCCTGTAACAGTTACTCAAAGCCACTCAATTAAATTAACTACACTAGATAATTCTGGTAGCCACTCAAGGCAGACTTCCCTTCTGGCCCGGTCAAGCAACAAAGCTTTCCACCAAGTTTAACGGCTCCTTTTAGACCCTTGTTTATAAAGTTGTATTTCACTCCATGCTGACCACCTACACCTCTCATAGCCGTATATACCACAGTTAATAAACTTGCATTTCTGACTCTGACTCACATTAATTAAGAACCAGGAGATTAACAAAACTCTTGAATATAACTAAGCAAAATGATATACTTAAATAGTCGAGAAATACAAATGTGGTTTTTTTTTTGAGAAATACAAATGTTTTTAAAAGTAAAATTAACCACATGAAAACAGGATGTAAGTGGAGAAAATGCAACACTAAACCTGATCTTTGCAAGATGTCACCAGGAAAAAGTCCCCATTTGTCAAGAGCTTAAGTATCAGCAACAATAACCCAAACCTATCATGCCCAAAGGTGTTTGTAATAGAACTGTATCTAACTTTGGCAGTTTTCCGCACAGTATTTCTTCTTTTTGGTGTCCTGTTTTACAGAACTGCATTTGGGAGCTTTTAAATTGCTTTCTAGTACAATTCTGAAATAAAATGGGCTTTAGGTTAAAAAAAAAAATCAAGAACCTCATTATCCAGCAAAAATCATCTCTCTCGCCCCTGCACCATCAAAAATCGCCATAGTTTTACTGTTTCTCCCCCTCAGAAACAAAAACAACACAAACAACACAATGGCCCATGAAATCTGACAATTTGATACCTAAGTTACAAATATTTCGGTTTTTGCTATTTAAAAAGAAGCAATACAGAGCCCTGGCTTTCGAAAACGAGAAAAAACAAAAGCCTTTCACCTTACCACACGGAAAATAATCAGAAGTTAGTATTCATTAAGGAACCGCAAACCCGCGCGCCACCCTGCCCTAGCTGTCAGTCACACACACGCCGCCTCGCCCCCACCCTGTCAGTCACATGCAGGCCACGCCCCGTCCCACCCACCCCCGCCCCTCACCCCCCCGCGCTGTCAGTCCCAGGCTCTGGCCCGCGGCTGAACCGGCGGCGCTGACGTCAGCTGGCGACCGCGGCCGCATTCCTAAACAGTTCAGACAAACCCACTGGTGGGAAGCTTCGAAAGCCCTCAGCTGTAGTGAAGAAAGCAAAGGCTTGGCTGGCAGCCAGACTCCTGAGCTCAGCATTTTGTAATGCACTTCCTTTTTACTTAACAGCTTGCATAATGTCCTTAACCCTTCCTTTACCTGCATCACACCCTTAACCCCTTCTTTTCTCGAACTTCAAAGCAAACTTCCGAACTCGGTCTCCTACAGGGTTTTAATATATTCTTGCATCAAATCACAAGTGACCGATTTTTATTATCGCGGAAGAGGCAATTAAATTAAACACACATGCTCCCCCTCAACGGCCCACTTTTTCCCCCTTAAAGCGATGCTACTTTTCAAGCAAAGAAACTAAAACATTTTATTAAAACAATATTATTTAATGCTCAAACTTTTCAAGAAACTTTATATCTTAGAACTCATTTTTTTCAAGAGATCATACCTTCATTTGAAGGTCCAAACACAAAAAGAACAAGAGTGACAAAAATCTCCCTCCAACCCTGTGCCCCAGTTACCGGTTCTCACTCCATAAAAACGATTGTGATTTATTTCCCTCATATTCACCCAGAAGTAGTTCAGTGTGTATTCTGATTTCTCCCTTTTTTTACATAATGTTTAACACCACACATGCCATTCTCTCTCCTTGGCTCCCTTCTTTTTTACAGCTGCATGGAATTCCACAACTGATTTACTGATCCCTGTATAGGAGTATTTAGGTCACTCCCGATTTTTTGCTATTACAAATAATGCAGTGAAACTCTTGTATGACTATATCTCTAGAATAAATTCCTACATGGAGAACTGCTAGGTCAAAGCAAACATGCATTTGTAATTTTGCAAGGTGCCTGCAAACTGCCCTCCATTGAGGTTGTTGTACCTCTCACCCTCCCACCAGAAGTGCAGGAGGATTCTATTTCCCTCACTCAGCTCAGACTAACTTCCTGATTGAAGAGGCTCTCCTTTATTTCATAGTGGTCCCAGATCCCAGATTCTGTGCCAGCCATTGTTATCAAGCTTTTTTATTTTTAGAAAACATATCTTTTTTAAAAAAATGGTTATCTCAATAATTTTAATTTACATTTCTCATATGAATGAAGTTGAGCATCTTTTTATACATTTAAGAGCCATTTATATTTCCCCGTGAACTGTTAAATCATAACTTGTGTCCATTTTCTATTGGGTTGCTTGTGATTTTCTTACTGTTTTGTAGGAACATTTTTAGGAAAGCACTTTTTGTCTACAATAAATTTGAAGGAGCTTTTTATATACTAAGGAAATTAGCCCTTTGTAATATGAGTTGCAAAGAAACAATTTTTTTTTCCAGACTGATGAATTATTTTGGTGGTTTCTGGCACAGAGAAGTGTACGAATTTCATATAGGTGGATTGTCATCAATCATTTTATGGCTTCTAGTTAATGTATCAGACATAGACTGTCATTTCCCATGCAGTTTATAAAAGAATTCTCCTGTGGTTTCTTCTAATACCTATTATGTTTTCAGTTTTACATTTCAATATTTGTGAAGTTTGTACTTTGTTTTCTCCTAGATGAATACTCACTAGTCCCAACATTATTTACTGAATAATCTTTCCTCACTAAGTTTGAAATGCTACCTTTATTATATTTACCAAATTCGGGGCGCCTGGGTGGCTCAGTCGTTAAGCATCTGCCTTTGGCTCAGGTCATGATCCCAGGGTCCTGGGATCCAGCCCCGCATGGGGCTCGGCTCCCTGCTCCGCGGGGAGCCTGCGTCTCCCTCTCCCACTCCCCCTGCTTGTGTTCCCTCTCTCACTGTGTCTCTCTCTGTCAAATAAATGAATAAAATCTTTAAAAAAAAAAATTATTTTATGTATGTGGGCTTCACAGGATTTTCTTTTTTTTTTCTTCATAGGATTTTCATGCTGCATTTATTGTCAGTGATCATTTTAAAATCTAGTAGAAAGTAAGATAGGTTTTCCATAGATGACAAGATCTGGTTTCAATAAATACATTTCAGATTGGGGGTGTTTTGTTTATTTTTAAACCAAACTAAATCCTTTTCAGGAATTCTGGGATAAATTAAAGCAAAGTATCATACTGAAATAGTATCTAATGTGATTTCAAAGTAGCTTTTTGAAAATAAATATCCATTCGGAAACATTACTCCCAACCAATTATGCCAAGTACTTCCAGTCTTTATAAAGACTTCATATAATTACCAGAAAGATTTAAAATGTTGAAAACACTGTTAAAGCAAAATTTTGATACTGTTTGTAGACAATCGTGCCTTTTAATACATCCTTTAAAGAATATTCTATAAAATAAATGGGTGACAAATCACAATAAACTAGTCCTTTCAACTCATCTTTGACCTTCTTTCCACATCTGTTAGAGACTATTAGACCAGGTCTCTATGAAACTCCAAGGTTTTATATTTTTGTAAACCATCATATTAATAAATAATTACTTATTATATTAAGTATACAAATGATGAAGCATACAAATGGTTTCAACTTTAAAAAGATGTGAAAAGACAGCAATATGCAACTTTCATCAGTTGCTAAAAACACAGCAGAATCCGGTTTCAAACAGGACCTCATAAGGTTAGGCAACTAGTTCCCAAAAGGGATAGAAAGATGACACAAACCTTCAAGCATAAAGTTCAAAGTCCCTGTATGTTAGTGGGAGAGGGGAGGGCTGGAGACAGGGGGCAAGGAGCAGGAGGAGAAAACGAAACAACTAAAGCAGGGAGAAGCCCAAACCCTAAGAGGCAGAAGATCCAAATGCAGCTCAGGCTATTCTCCATATGATGAGGTTATCATTTATTTCAGTAGTCCCAAATCCCAGTTTTCTCAGAACCAGCCTACCACAGAGTCACAGGACCACAAAGTATGTGTCAGGAGAAAGCCCTTAAAGATATTTGTTTTGTATGATACAGGCACCTGCACATATGTAGTTTTTAAAGTTCTGAAATACAATTCAAGTAAAAGACTTTAGCTTTCTAAGATGTGGTGCTACAATTACATTTATGAAGTTACTATTTTAAATTCTGAGTCCATTTCCCTATAAAAACTATGATACACAGAAAAAAGTCCAAACAGAAAGCTCCTGACATTCTGCCCCTAATCTAGTCTTCTTTTCTTTCAAGGAGCCTACACTTTGGCCCCATGGGAGCAGGGCCTGCTGTTTCTCAAACATGCCTGTTGACTTTGCTCACATTTTCCTATATCTGGAATATCCTCCCAACAAGAGAGAATACCAATCTCTAAACTCACATCTTCTCCCACATTTTAGAGGCTTGGCTCAAACGCTGCCTCCTCCATAATTTCCTCCCTCTCTGAGGAGTCAGCCCCTCATAAACTCCATCAATGGACAAACGCCATCAAAATACATGTTTACAATTCTCAAATTAATGTGAAGATAAAGAAACTAAGAAAAGACCACACTCCGCTAATGGAAAAAGATGGATGATTATGAAGAAAAACAATGTAGATCCTATTTATAAAAAATTTACTTAGGTATCACATGTATATAAACAAAGTATACATTTTTGATTAGTCTCATCTTTTTTTTAGGGGGAGTGGGGGTGATCAGCTTACGGATCACATCTTCAAATGGACCTTTCCATCAACTTACAAATATAAAAGAGGACAAAGCTAATATATTTAAATATGGTACTAAAAAGACAACACCCACAACAGGATGACTATAGGTAAGTTCAAATGCTCTTTCATTCCTTGAAACTTGGCTCTTAGTCCATGAACCCCTGGTACCTGTGGCTTTATTTGTCATGTTGTAAGTCCCACTGGACCTATGACTTAGGACTCAGAACTTCCAAGGTTAGGATGAGACAGGTATCCCATAATTCTCAAATCTAACTGGGCATCAAAAGCACCATTAGCATAACTCAAGAAATACACACATTTTCAAGATTCAAGCACCAGACTTCCAAAAGGGTAACAGCTGATGGTGAGGACTAGGAAACTACTTGGTTAACATTAAATAAATAAATAAATAAATAAATGACAACAACAACAACAACAAAACCTCCCTAGGTGACTCTCTGATTTATAAACAAGTAGTTTGGAAAATGAGTAGACTGGGCAGACCATGAAGGGAACAAGTGGGCTAGAGGAAGTGATGAGAATCCTTCTTCTCTCTTGACTTTACCTTCTCTCTCCCATGTGTCAACCCGAAAAAGGAAAAAGCAGTTACTGGGAGAACAACAACAACAATAGTCACAGGAACAGTAGCTGGAAGGGTCTCCTCTTTAGAGCCCACCTTGCCTTTGTCTACCTTAAGGTTTGCTGTCCACAACAAATTTGAACCAAAGAGGGCAAAGGGATTAGGAGTTCTCCTTGTGGGGTGATAGGCATGGCTTAGAGGCACTGGCAACAGTACGACCTTCAGGAGGTTATTGGAAGCCCTTTGAGGTTTTCCATCTGCCTCAATGTATGCCATGTTTAGCCTAAAAATTGAGTCCTAAAATGCAGCCATTTTAAGAATTCAACTGACAGGGCACCTGGGTGGCTCAGTTGGTTAAGCGACTGCCTTCGGCTCTGGTCATGATCCTGGAGTCCCTGGATCGAGTCCCGCATCGGGCTCCCTGCTCGGCAGGGAGTCTGCTTCTCCCTCTGACCCTCCCCCCTCTCATGTGCTCTCTCTCTCTCTATCTCATTCTCTCTCTCAAATAAATAAATAAAATCTTTAGGGCGCCTGGGTGGCTCAGTCGGTTAAGCGACTGCCTTCGGCTCAGGTCATGATCCTGGAGTCCCTGGATCGAGTCCCGCATCGGGCTCCCTGCTCGGCAGGGAGTCTGCTTCTCCCTCTGACCCTCCCCACTCTCATGTGCTCTCTCTCATTCTCTCTCTCTCAAATAAATAAATAAAATCTTTAAAAAAAAAAAAAGAATTCAACTGACAGATGAGAAGGGGGGGTGTTCCCAATGGTATAAAAAACAACAACTCCCAGGATGGCTATTAAAGAGGCTTTATGAGGGTACCTAACTCATCTCTTAACAAAGACTACAGCTAATGCTATCCAGGGAAAGAAATTAGAAAATACACTTGAGGGGCTGAATGTCTAAATAATGTAACTATTCTCACTGTCAAAAATATTACTTAAGGGCGCCTGGGTGGCTCAGTTGGTTAAGCGACTGCCTTCGGCTCAGGTCATGATCCTGGAGTCCCAGGATCGAGTCCCACATCGGGCTCCCTGCTCAGCAGGGAGTCTGCTTCTCCCCCTGACCCTCCCCACTCTCATGCTCTCTCTATCTCATTCTCTCTCTCAAATAAATAAATAAAATCTTTAAAAAAAAAAAATTACTTAAATACCAGGAAGCTCATAAGATTAGAAACTATGAACTGAACATTGAAAACTGCTTCTTTTTAAGACAGAAATCTATACTAGCCAAAAAAAGTTTTCAACTCCCATGCAAAAAGTTCAAGTATCCATTATTTTGTATGATTCCAGAATCTTGTTTACATGCGTGCTTTCCCTTCTGGTTTCATTCAAAAGATTCTCTTTTCTTTTCCAAGTGTACTTTCTAAGTCTGGAGACAAAGTGTTCCTTTTCCCTGGCTCCACCATGTGATGATGTACCCATGCAAGAACTTAAGGAGCTAGAGGGTTCATAGTGGTCTCACTTGTTAGTCTATGAAAACCTGAAGCTGCCAACTGCACATGGATCAGAACGGTCCTGTTTCGAATGGCTCCCTGCTCCATATCAAGAGAAATGGGACTGACCATAAGTCACACGGTTTAGAAACTCCAGACCATTTTTTACATTTTAGTTTTATTTTCCTAAACAATAACATAATTTCAACAGCCCTAAGACTTCTGAACCTGAAAAACCCTGGATATTTTTGGTAATATGAAAACAGTGCCCCAGTGAATAATCATTCAATCTTCAATTACTGCCTAAATTGAACGGGTTTTTTAAATAAGTCCAGCTGATGGTTTCAAGATAGTCTTTGAGAACTAGAATTACTGCAAGAAAGATACCAAAGACAGGTGTCCTCAATTAAGTCTAAAATCTTTGTTTCTTCTCTATCAGATGTGTAAACTTGGCAAGTGACATCATTTGTAGACAGCATATTATTCTTAGTGCAATGCACAATTACTCCTTTAATTTTATCATGAGATCATGGAGTTAGATACATGCATTTCCTCTGTATTACCTAAGTGTACAACATAATAGCAAGGATATTGTTTTATTTGTTCATTTCTATATCCCCAGACCCTAGCACACAATATATGTTCAAATCATTATTGGTTAATGAATGCTGTCCAATTATAGTATATACAGAAATGAAGCTAATTTCCCTCATTCATTTAGATATAAGACTCAACTGTATATATTGAAGTATAAATTATACATTATGCCCAACAATGCAAATTCTAAGTCTGCCCATGGGGACAAAGTAACAGTTATTGTGAGAATAATAACTCTGAATTTCCTAAGTTGGGTGCAATTGGATACTTCACTTTTAAGGTGCAAAACCTTATGTATTTAATAAAACTGAATCCCATTAGAGTTCTAATTTCCACAGGGGCCCCTACAGCACTGTAATCCAGAAACCATACAGTATCTTGTTCTCTGCAGAAAGTTAATCATTATTGAGAAAGCTTCTGGACACCGTATTTCCTATACTCATGGAGATTCATCTCTATACCCCTCTGGAATCCATGCTGTGAAAGTTTGACTTACGTGTATAGTACTTTAAGTGATAAAGGCTTTATATAATTTGGGAGCCATATCTAACTAAAGCAAAATTCCAATGATAATGAGTGATATAATGGCAAAATTCCATTGTAGTTCTAAAAGTTCTGTAAGTAATGAGTACATTAAAATTTCAATCATTTGGGGCGCCTGGGTGGCTCAGTCGTTAAGCGTCTGCCTTCAGCTCAGGTCACGATCCCAGGGTCCTGGGATCGAGCCCCGCATCAGGCTCCCTGCTCCGCAGGAAGCCTGCGTCTCCCTCTCCCACTCCCCCCTGCTTGTGTTCCCTCTCTCGCTGCGTCTCTCTCTGTCAAATAAATAAATAAAATCTTAAAAAAAAAAGTTTCAAGCATTTATAGATAAATGTTCAAAATCATTCTCACCAGTTAATCCTCCATTCCTCCGAATGTTCTTGTTCTTATAACTGTTGTTAAGTACAAGTCATCTTTTCTAATCCTCACGAATAAGGTCCTTTCATTCTACAGTATGTGTTGTGTGCTCTAATACTGCTTAATACTTTACACTAAAGAGCACCTCAAACACAAAAATATCTAATAACTCCTCCCATTACTTGGGATACATGTTCCATAAAGGATATTTTAAGAGTGGTAAAATAATAAGGAGATAGTTCCTAGAATTTTGTTCCATCCTTAAAAGACTTTGGAATGTTTTTTCCAGTATCTCCCTTTACCCCTGAAGCTGGGGTGAGAAAAAGGAGAATGGGTATCAGATACCCACTTACCTGGGGGGGGGGGGGGGGGGGGCAGAGAAGGGGGGGGGGGGCGGTGGAAGACAAAAGAATTGGCTACAAGGAGAGAAGGGACTCATTTTGCTGATCATAAGATGCTTGGCTTAATGGGACATTTGGGCAGTGATATTCCTGTGGAAACATTTCTGCTAAAGCTTCTTTTTATCGAACTAAGAAAAGGTCATATAAATTGATGCAACTAAGGAAATTCTATTACAAAGTACAAGTTACAAAATACAAAATATGCAGGTGTGTCCTACTCTATATAACTATCTCCATGTCAAACTCTGACATTTCTCTTCAGACAGATCAACAAAGAGAACTTAAGCATTATTTGTGATGCAGCAATTTTCCTTTTACATACTCATACTAATGTTTTTTTACCAGCTCTTTGCCAGGTAAAATTCAATCTTATTTTTAACCTATCTCATCCTTATCTATACAACCTTTATTTTCTATAAAGTACTTTTCAACATACAGCATTCAGAATATCTGGAATTAGATTTCAGGATATTCTCCTAGCGAACTGCATTTTAAACTTTACCTCCCCAAAGACCATATTTAAAATGTCTAAATACAGTCTTTTGAAAAACCTTGGTGTATACTTGTAGTGGTATCTCCAGAAGATCAGAAACATTCTTAACGTAAGATATTTCCTCCTTCTATTGGTCCATGAGCCCCCTTGTTTTTAGTACTCAGTTCTGGGCACTCCAGAGGTTAAGAAGCTGTGGGAAGACTGGGAATGCCAAGAAAAAAAACAAGATGGGGTCTAGAGGGCAATATTATTGGAGATCACTTAAGGAAAAGCTAACCTAACCAGACCACAAGAATTGCAAAAAGAGCTAGCACCAGTAGTCCAAATGCACACAAAAGTAAAAACTTAGAAATACAGAATTTTCAAGACAGAAGACGATAACTTAATGAGAAACCTGTTTTAACTGAAGGCTTCACATCAAGACAAATTACATCCAACCATGATTAAAAATATATTGTCAATAAGAACCTGGAACCACAATGACAGTTCCCCACAAGTCAAATGTAGAGAACACCGAAAGACCCTGGCATTCTGCCACAAGAGTCTCCACTTGGCTTTGCCCTGGTCAACATTTTTACCAACCACTTGGGATGGACTCAGGGGCAGGATCAGTGAGAATGAGGAATAAACAACCTATGGGATGCCCTAATATCCAGGGCAGATGGAAGGTTCAGAAAATTCAGCAGTCCAGAACAAGGAACAGACATAAAATAACACACACACACACACAAGATTAAATATAAAGTACTGCCCTGGAGCTAAAAACATAAGCTGCTCATCTATAACATAAGGCCTTACCTACGAGCAATTCATGTGACAGACAACTCCAAGGATGACAGCTACATGCTCAACACAGCACAAATCTGTCTACAACAAAACTTGAATTTAAATTTAAAAAAATTTTTAAAAAAAGGAAGAAAGAAAAGAAACTAACAAAAACATCAACCTGGACTATACTAATTAAATTACAGTTTTCAAACCTTCTTAGCATGCCCTGTGCTGGTCACATCCTAGCTGAAGTACTATATGCTTCTCCAAGGAACACATGTTAAAACTGGCAATGAAAACCTAGACAATTTCAAAAAAGTTAGCATGACTCTGAAGCTCTGAAACTACATCGAATAGCAACGGTTAGACAGATCTGTGGCAGTATAACTTGGAAGAAATTAACATCTTAACTCTTAGTATCTGAAGATTTATTGTGTGAAAGATAGAAGACAAAATTAGGACTATCAGAAGGCTAGGAATCCACACAATATGAAAAGCATCTCAATATTAAGTTGTTCAAAACTGCCTTGAAAACAAAGGGCTCCCCATCTCTAGAAAGGAAGCCAAGCCGATAGAGACTAAATAACGACCTGCCGAGAATGCTTCAAGAACGTCTATCTGTGCCCTTATGGAAGGCTGCACAAAGCTACTTCCAACCCAAGACCCTGGAGATCACCTATAACCCCTGAACTACAGAGGCAAAAAAAAAAAAGGAAAGAAAGAAAATTAAAGTCAGACAAGGAAAATGCCTTTCTTCGGTACCACAATCATACAATAGCAAGCCAGAAGCAGAGGCTAGCATTCCAGACTCCCAGATCCACTCTCTCCATCCTGTTCCATCTTTTCACTCCAAGTATCAGGCCACATCAACCCTCAGTCACAGAGAAAGTATGGTCTTCCTAAGAAATCATTCACACTTGGGAAGTAAGAGTTGGAAGAACCTATGGGACAAGTGGTTTTTGTTTCTCACTTCTTTCTGTAGTGTTCAAAGTTACTCAGATAGCTCAAGAAACACCAATCCTTAATGTGCACGGATACCATATACATTCTTCCACTAAGAATTCAGCTCTGAGAGCTTTACACCGAGAGGATTCAGGTCCTTCAGGCCCACAGAGGAATGCCTCAGAGTTCAAACCTTTCATCCAATTCAGTAAGTGTTAACAGATTCTAGAAGAGGCAAAGAGGATCTTATTTCTCCCCTTCAGTCAAAAAGACAGAGATGAAATCTGCACTGGCAAAGAAACAGATTTCAGTGTGTCAGGTAGAATACCAGTGTTGGTAATTTTCTCATTACAGTCACATATAAGGATTTAAATCCACAATTAGACAAACACAGTGTTTTCAAACAAAGTATTTTCAAATAATAGATGTTGACTGACTTTTTAAAGAGCCATAACACTCGCTCCCTTTCAGCCCCCTGAACTGCCTGCCATTCAGCCATACAACTCAGCCTTCGTTTCCTCACTAACAAGCACCCTAATAACAAGAGTCCACAAACTGCTTCCTAACTCAGAGAAAACTATTCTCAGAATTGCAATCACACAATGCTTGGTCTAATCATAAAAACACAATCTTAACAAACCTCTACTGGGGCTCACGAGGTACCAGATGCTATGCTAAGTACTTTACAGCATCTTGATAAGGTAAATATTATCCCCATATTATAAATGAAGAAAATAAGGCTCTAAGAGATTGTTACTTGCCCAAGGTCAAGAGCTACTAAATGTTATGACCACGTTTCAAACTCCAAACTCCAAGTCACCACCATACATTGCTGCCTGCCTACTTACTTGCTCAAGGAGAGTGGTCCTGTCGGCTCCAAGCAACAACTGGAGCCACGGCAAGGAATGGGGTACCAAGTTCATTCAAGATTTTCACAGGAACCGGGAGGCACAAAGTGCCATTCTTTGAAACACTACTGAGATGCGTGTGTAACCAGAGATGTAAACGGTAGCAGGAGGGCCTAAAAGTAGACATGAAAACAAACTTGCTTTATTTTGAAGGTAAGCCTCTAATAGTTACATTAATAATGATTCCACCATTTTTATTGCTTTATGTGCTAAGCTTCGGAATCAAATTCCTTCTCTTTTCCCTCTCAGTGTGGATGAAGTGGACTTGGATCATACAGCCCACTCTATGCACTTGGAGTACAGGCAGCAATAACTCCATCCCCTTCAGAAGTCACCTCAGGACAGCGTGGCTGTCACTGATGAGCTGCGTGTGCCAACATCCCTGAAGGGCTCCCGCTGCAGGGCTGAAGATTCACTGCACGTGCAGACCAACAAAACGAACTGTCATTTTTCTCCTATGAAATGTGCATTCAATCACAACTGCCACCCCCCAGATCATTTCACGGATTCCCTAATATAACACTCAAAGTAAATTTGATTATAATCAAATTTTGTTAGTGGTAAATTTATTCCTAGGTATTTTATTATATTTGATGCAAGTGTAAATGGGATTGCTTTATTAATTTCTTTGATGGTTCATTATTAGTACATAGAAATGCAACATATTTTTGTATATTTTGTATCCTACAATTTTACCGAATTATTATATTTAAAATGCTCCCAAGAGGGCGCCTGGGTGGCTCAGTCGTTAAGCGTCTGCCTTCGGCTCAGGTCATGATCCCAGGGTCCTGGGATCGAGCCCCACATCGGGCTCCCTGCTCCGCAGGAAGCCTGCTTCTCCCTCTCCCACTCCCCCTGCTTGTGTTCCCTCTCCCGCTGTGTCTCTCTCTGTCAAATAAATAAATAAAATCTTAAAAAAAAAAAAATGTTCCCAAGAGATTAACTATGTCCAGTTCAAAAATTTAATAAGGAATATTTGAAAGACATTAGAAGGATCAGTCATTTAAAAGCCCCCCAAAAAACCCTGTTTTCTGAATATTTTTATTCAGCAGCATGTAAAAATTTTAACCAAAAACTTAAATTTAAAGAAGTCGAATTAGTTTACTTGTGAAGGTAGATTTGTCTTTTTCTGTGCTTAAGCCAGACTAAATGGATTGAAGTTAAAATATGCTATGCCACTAAAAAAAAAACTTTTTTAATGTGACACCTCATACTGCCATCTTACATTTGTAAAGTATTTTGCAAGCTACGTAAAATTTCTCATTCCCATTTGAATGAGAACATTCAATTCTCACAATAAACCTGTATGATTAGAAGGGAGAAGTAAGTCCGCAAAAGCTGAAAGCGACAGAGATAAATAAGACATCTAGGGCACAGTGCTCCAAGTGGTGGAGACACAAGCGGAAACCCAACCTTCTGATCCATGCTGCCAAAATCATGCCTGCCTCCAAACACCAGACTCTACCTCTGATCTCATTATATGCAATAGATTTGTAAAGAAGCACAAGCTTTCCAGATTCTTTCATTTCCATACACTGATTGAGAATTCCTTAAACCGACATCTACCCCTCAAAAAAATGTACTTAAAGCTTAGTAAGATATTCAAGTCAATAGCCCACTGACCACCTCCCGTAAAGCCTTTTTATTTACTCCATCTGAATAATTTAAAAGGAATAAATTCTCTGAGAACATTTTAATATCAGATTATGAATATAGTCCATGGCCTATTGTGCCTTGCTTACAAAACTCTGCTTAAAAGATCAAGTGAATAAAATGTTTTAATTTATACATTAGAAATTCTAAATCCTAATCTCTCTTGATACATTTTTTAAAAATTTTTAACCAAGTGTTTTTCAATTTTTGAAAATCCATTTTGTTTTAAAGTCAGGTTTTTAAAAAATCAATTAAACCATTGATTTTTATCTTAACTCTGATATTGCTTAACTCAGTATTCAAAGATGATACCCTGACAGATCCGTATCTGTATGCAGGTATGAATTGGGGGGGGGGGGGGGGGGGGGGAATCAATGCACAGCAAACTGTCTTTTTTGGCGCTGCAGAAAGATTGCTCTTCCTCTCTGCATAGCCTGTCGTCTGTCCTGTGTTGGGCTGTCAGGCAAAGCTGGGTAAGGACACACTCTGTGCCACCACCTACACCTGTATCCCTTCCCAGGTTGGACAACCTGCACAGAAGTTTTGTCAGCACTAAGCAGTTACACCACCTGTCGGAAATGGCATCCCCTTTATTAAAGGAGTCTTTCTGCTTACCTTATAGGCCATGAGAGCCTTGCTGAAAAGATGAGTCATATTATAAATGTACTCCCTCTAGTACTAATGTTTAGCACATCCCCTAAATCATAAATGGGATTTTATTACTCCATGAAATGAGCACAACAGGTTTTCATTTGCTGCTCATGAGTGTGCCCATGAATCAAGGCACCAAGGCTAATTAAAGCTTTGTGATGGTGCCCCACCATCACTAGAAGATCAAGTCCAACTCTTCATGACAACACACAAGGCCCACTATGGTCTCTACCATCTCCTCTTCTACCACCACCCTCCCTCCAATACTCAATGCATCAGCCATGGAAGCTGTGCAGAATGTGAATCACAAAAGAGAGGTAACTGTTTCCCATCTCCACATTTTTGCACAAGATTTATCTGCTGCCTAGAATGTATTTCCATACCCCCTACTCTGACCACCTTTCCCTCTCCTAACAGTAAATATCTTGGACAACTCCTCTCATTTTCCACCACCGATTCCAAGTTTCCCCTTCTCTTCTGGAAGCCTTTACAGATCCCCAGAAAGAACTGGTATCTCCCCTTCAAACACACCATTCAGAGGGTACTGGGTGTGCTATCAACCAAGCTACATGCCCTGAGGCTGCCTTACTTTCCCCCAGGTGAGCTCCCGGGAGGGGAGGAAGGGGTCTGACTCAGTTTTGCATTCCTGGTACACACCCAGTGCTGGCACAAATCAGCCAGTAATGGAGGGAGGGCTGCTACTGCTCCATAGCCCCGGGCTCAGCTCTCCCAGGAAACTGTTCCCATCCAGGGGTTCCCAGAGGCCAGGCAGCCAGGTCCTGGTTGACTCCCTCATGATCAGGCCTGGAGAAAACAGGGTGGGCTGGCAGCCCAGGGAGCATGACCAGAGACAAAGATACACTTCCCCGGTGAAGAGTACAAGGGGGTTATGCAAAGGAGAGAAGGAATGAGGAGGCAAACACTACAACAGCATCTCCACCCATCTGAAGGAAGGGAATTTTCTAGTCAAAGAAAAACTGACCTTTTATTTCAATAAAAGCTTACCTTTTATCTCAATCCATATAGCCGTGTCTCCTATACTAAGCGATAAATTGCTGCTTTGTAGTAGAAATAATTTAATACAACAGAACACGGGCATAAAATAAATAGCCCCCAAAATGCAAAAAGTCCTTACATATCCTAATTCAACCAGTCAACAACTTTATCCTACCCCTAACAACTGGGATACTCCACAGATCTTGACTCAGGGGTTACTTGCTTTAATTTTATATATCATACAATAAGGTTAGTTATCTTGTTTCCAAGCTCCCTACAGATTAAAAGCAGCCTGTTTGAGAAAAGAGTTTTATAAGAAAGAAGACCAAAAAAATCTATAAAAAAGCAGACCCCAAAACCCTAAAGTCCAGCAATCTAGGCCATTTTGGCCCTATATATCTGGACACTAATAGCTACACTCAATCTAAAAGAGCCCAGTTGACATTCTTAAAGGCGCAAATCATCAGCTTTCTGGAAATGCTGACTATACAAAATTATACACTTTTCAATATATTGCCACAGCCAAAGTACAGTTATATTTAAAATAAAATTATATTGGCTTTTTCACTTATAGAAATTTGTCCCCAAAATATTAGTGGGCAAGATGCCAATATGCTTAGTGTAGCATTGTTCCCAATAGTGAAAACCTGAAAACTAAATACCTATCCAAAGGGTATTGAGAAACAGATTATGATATATATATCACGTGGAACACAATTCAGTCATTTTAAAAGATCATATTCATTAACATGGGAAGAGAACCACAACAAAGTATTAAGTAAAAATTTAAGATTGGTAAGTGGCATGTGTTATATAATTTCACTCTTGTGTAACACATGTATATGCCGTGTTTGTGCACATGGACACCCATGCATGCATATTACCAAACTGTTGACAGTGATCACCCTGAATTACTAAACTGTTAATAACCATGATTTTTACTTCTTCACAATTTTCTATATTGTCTGAATTTGCTACAGAAACACATATCTTTCATATAATGAGAACAAAATTATTTTTGAAAAATACAGTCCAGCATAGGCACATACATCTCAAACACTGGTTTAGAGGATAAAAGAAAAGGGAGAAAAAGCAAGTAGACGAATGTATGTAACTAGCCTGGACACAATCACCAGGCGTTGTTTCCCATCTATCTGCTATAATACAGAAATCAGCAAAAGGCCATAGAGGTGCATCACTGCAAATTCATCCACACTAGTAGAAAACACAATTTTGAATGCCACAATATTTAGACAGGATATTATAAGGATATCTTATATATAGCTCCAATCACCCTATCAACTTCAAATAGTTTCTTAGTTCTATCTGGAAGAAGTACTTCATCAAATTTTCAGTGTTGAAATACCGTGGCATGTCAGTCTACAGAAAACTACAATTTTGAAGGACTATACAGTTGACCGTTGCACAATGCAGTGGTTAGGGATGCTGACCCTCCTACACACAGTTGAAAATCTGCATATAACTTTTAACTCCCCCAAAACCTAACTACTAACAGCCTACTCCTGACCAGAAGCCTTACCAATAACATCAACAGTTGGTTAATATGTATTTTGTATGTTATATGTATTATACACTGTATTCTTACAATAAACCAAAGAAAATATTATTTAGGAAATCTTAAGGAAGAGAAAATACATCTACATTACGTACTGTATTTATTGATACCGTAAGTTTATGTCATCTGTTCACAAGATGAATGTATCATCTATCGGTATCTACACATCATAAAACACTATGTTATACATATTACTAACACTAGACATCAAAAATGAAAAACTAATGTAAAAAAGAAATTTGTATATATTTACAGGTAAAATGATTCATGCATTGATAACAAACAGCAATATGACTGCTTTACGATAGTCTAATGTAAATGATATGATTGCTTCAGAGTAGCCTAGCCTACACACTAATGAATTAATCATAAAATTTTGATGGCATGCAGTATTACAGTCATATTCAGAACACAGTATTGGGAACACTGTTACATTTTTAAAACCATTTACTTGTAATGATAGGCTGATAGACATTTCCTCCAATTACAAGAGGTGTTCTGTATAATAATGTAATTCTTTGAAAGCAATTACAAGACAGTAAAAAAACTAGTATGTTATTAATTTTATATTAAATATCACTCACCTTAAGCCTATGTAAAGATAAACTATACATTTCCATACGAGTCGCGCACACCATGTTATACACAATACTTGGGTGATGGTCTCACACATCTCACACAGTTCTTGCCATACAGTTACTAGATTTCCACACCAAGACATACAAAGACACAACAGATAAATTCATTACCTGTATGGCATGATGATTATTTACTGTTCATTAAGTGGGAGTGGATCATCATTAAAAGTCTTCACCCTAGTCATCTTCACACTGAGTAGGCTGAGGAGGAGGAAGAAGACAGGTTGGTCTCGCTGTCTCAGGAGTAGCAGAGGTGGAAGAGGTAAAGCGGGTGGGAGGCGAAGGTAGATCCTTACCTTCGTTTTTGCTTTTTCATTTCTCTAAAAATGTTGCTATACGGTACCAACACTTGTTTTAGTTTCAGCGCTTTTATCTTAGAAGGGTCCATGTCGTAAAGGAAGTTAAAAAGCAGTCTTGAGCAATGGGAACCCTTCTGCCCTACTGTCTAATGTCCATTTGTTTTCTGGCACAGCTTCTTCTAGGCCTTCTTCCTCGTTGTCTGGCACTTGTCCCGAAGCACTCACCTCCATCAAGTCATCTTCTGTTAGTTCCTCTGGTGTGGTGTCTATTAGCTCTCAAATTTCTCCAAGGTCCATACCTTGAAACCCTTGGCCCCCACAATCTCTTTCATGACTTCCTTGACTGGCTCTGTTGTTCATCCTGTGAAGTCATGCACAACATCTGGACATAGTTTTCTCCAGCGGGAGTTTATTGTTTTCGGCTTGATGGTTTTCATGGCTTTTTCTAAAACAACAATAGCATCTTCAATGATGTAATCCTTCCACACTTCCATGTTCTATCAGGATTCTCTTCCACAGCACTGACAATCCTTTCCATAGAGTACCATATGTAATGAGCCTTAAAGGTCCTTATGAATCCCTGGATCTAGAGGCTGAATGAGGGATGTTGTGTTTGGGGGCAAGCAGACCACTTTGATGCCTTCATTGTTGAAGTCATGGGGTTCTGGTAGCCAGGGGTACTATCCAATATCAAAAGAACTTTAATCCCTTACTGGCAAGGTACTTCCTGACTTCAAGAGCAAAGCATAAATGGAACCAATACAGGTAAAGGGCTCTCACTGTCCAGGCCTTCTTGTTGTACAATCAAGACTGGCAGCTGGTATTTATCTTTTCCCTTCAAGGCCGGGGAGTTAGTAGCTTTATGGATAAGAGCCGTCCTGATGATAAATTCAACTGCATTTGCACAAAACAGTAGATTTAGCCTATCTCTTCCTGCCTTAAATCCTGGTGCTCACTTCTCTTCTTTACTACTAAATGTCCTCTTGGCATTTTCTTTTCCAGAATGGGGCACTTCTGTCTGCATTAAAAACCTGTTCAGGCAGATATCCTCTCACCTCAGTGATTTTCTTAATGGCATTCGGGAACTCGTCTGCTACCTCTAGTCAGCAGAAACTGTTTCTCCAGTTATCTTGGCATCCTTCAATCAAACCTCTTTCTAAAATTATCAAACCATCCTTTGCTGGCATTAAATTCTCCAGCTTTAGATCCTTTACCTTCGTTTTGCTTTAAGTTGTCATATAATGACTTCCCTTTCCAAATCCTATTAAGAGTCTATAGGAGTATCTTTCTTGCAGCAATCCTGCACCCACATAAAAGCTGCATGTTCAATATGAGCTGAAAAAGTACTTTGCAAAAAATACAAGGTTTTTGTGCCTACAGCACACCTGCAGCAACGGGTTAATGAGATTTCCTTTTCTCTTTTTTTACAGTGGTCCTTATGCTGGATTCATTTATCTTGAAATGGTGGGCAACCATAGCTGCACACCTCAATCTATGGTAGATATTAAGTAATTCCATGTTTTCTCATAATGCCATGACTTTTCTCTGTTTCTTGGGAACACTTCCAGCATCACTAGTGGCACTTTGTATGGGGTCTCCTGGTGTTAGTCAAGGTTTACAGTATTGCACTAAACATGATGAAAAAATACACGAGAATCAAAAGATCACTGTCTACTGCAATACACAATTTACCAGAGAGAAGAAGTGCTCATAAAATGATTAGTGTCACCCAGTGTTTTAACAGATACTTGCAACACCTGAGCTCAGGGCAAGACCAACAAAAAGTTGTCTACAAAATTACTATAGTAGTACAGTATGTACTATAGTTAATTTTGCGTGGTTATGATTTAATACATCTTTCCATTTACACCTCTCAATTGTGAATGGTGCCATGTAAAGTCTGTGTGCATAAGCTTTGATAAATTTTAACTTTTATAATAGATTCGTGTATATTTTATGGTAATAAATGATAAAATAAACTAGTATTTACACGTATTTTATGCATTCATTATATACCTCTCTCTTAATTTTTTTCAACATTTCTAGGCTATGCAGTTCATCTGGAGTTTGCTCAAATTGTCACAAATCTCCAAAACTTTTCCAGTATAATAACTGAAAAACACTCATGTATAACTGGATCCAAACAGTACAAACCCATGTTATTAAAGGATCAACTGTACTACTTTGGAGATTGCTGCCCAACTGACAATGCTCATCCACAAAAATTTTATCACCTATGGGCTCTCCAAAGCAAGGAGCAAATACAAGGGTGAGGGGAGGAGTACACGGGAATTGGACTTTCCATGTAACTTGGAAAAAAATTTTTGAAAAATACAAAAAATATTTCTTATAAGCACAGGTTTAATAACAGAGCAGAATAAGGTATCCAAAGGCATTTGAGGGGAAAAAAATTGAGATTTGGGCACAATGCTGGTCACATTATTTCTGAATTCTAGTATTTTTCCCTTTATGAAAGGCATAAGAGGATAAAGAAATGTTAATTATAGTAACCTTCTTAGTCAAAATGAACAGCCCTAAAGGGGAAAAAAAAAATGTTTGAAAATAAATACGGTAAAAAATTGTGAAATGTCATACTCTCTTCATTATAGCATACTAGCTGCCCTTGAATTCTTTGGGGAAGGCAGGACATACTCTAAGTAGACAGGGAGACTGGCAGGCAGGCTGGCCAACAGCACGTCAAGGAAAGGAGAGAGAAAATGAACATGAAGAAGAACGGGAGCTCTGTAGCAAATGAGATGAAAGAAAAGAATAAAAGAAAGAAAAAATCAACTCTGCCTCATGCTGCAGATGCCCTCAAGAAATGTCATTAATGACACATTCTCATTACAGAAATTCCCCAGAGTGGCCAAAGACTTGCTTTTTTTGTGGTTTCCAAATCAAAAACTACATGCACCTTTTATACATCAAGGCTAGCATATATACACGATGTGGCTACTCTCTACCCAGCATGTCCTCATCAAGATACATCTGTGGCCTGCTCTAACCTCTAATGACAACACTGACAGTTGCATGGAAGATCAACACAGACACAGAGCAGACAGACACAGAACAGATTTATATGTCAAAATTGTATTCTGAGATTCTTAAACTGGGGTTTTTTCCTCCACAAGATAGTTCCCAAATGCACTTAGTCTTTGATTCATCACGGACTTTTTCATTTCCTTATCTTCTCCATTAGTTGCAGAGTTCTTAAAGCTGCAAAAAAAGTCTACTTCCATTTCAGTATACTATAAGTAGACAGGGAGACAGGAGTCCAGTGCTACAAGTCTCAGGCAAGGAGAGCCTACCTAAAGGGAGGAACCCAACCAGGTGGGAGGAGCCCCCCAGAGCACACAGAGTGTGCCTCAAGGGCAGGAGAACAGACCAAAGTTCCATTGACACATGGTGACTTTCATCATTTTTTGGTCTCTTCTCTCCCTTTCTTTTCCCCAAATAAATCTGGGGACAAGTATTCCAGTGTACCAAGATGAATTTATGGGTCTTCAAGTGACAAAGAATGAAAAAACAATGATCTACAATGATTCAAAAGATAGGTTAAAGGCAGTCTTTTTGCTTACTGCAAAACCAAATTCAGAATTTACCAATTTCAAGTATGAAATTGTCAATTCTGCAATTATTCCTACTTCTGTGTAAACAGTATAGATTTCCACTGTAAGATTCCCTAGTAGCAAAATACCCAAAGTCACAATTCTAACCCAAGAAAACTTAAAAGTCTCTCAGTCACTACACAGGGAAGTAAGTGGTTAAGTTAAGAGCACAGATCTTTTGAGCCACTATGTGGGCTCAAATTCCAGCCCTGCCATTTACCAGGTATGTAACTGTGGACAAGTTACTTAATGCCTGTACCTCAGTTTCCTTATGTATCCCTTAATTTAAGCAAATTAATATACATAAACTCTTAGAACATTATCTAGCACTTACTATAAAAGTAATGGCTGTTGTTACTATTATTACTGTCATCATTGTCCAGCAGGTTTACCATAAGCATTTCAACTGAACCTCTCCTAGAACAAGAGCATCACTGCTAAAGCACTCCGAGTATTTCTCAATTTCAAAAGAACAGTATAAAACCAAAATGTTTCTTTCATCTTAAAAAACATTTTGGTATGTGGGGAGTTATTCATTTAATAGTGGTTTTTCAAGGAGTTAGGCAAAGTTTTGAAATGTAACCTGTTCCCTCTTCCACCTTTCAAAAGGGAAAAGGAAAAGGAAGAAATGGTGTGGGAGGCATTTTTGTTTTGTTTTGTTCTGTTTTTCAAAGAGTAGCTTTCACCAGCCATTTATTCAAACTAGTCTTAAATACATTTGTAGAGTGTTCAACATGCGAAGGACTTCTGCCTTATATCTCTAGAGTAGAGACTATTATAAGAACCCAATTAATGTTAAAAAGTACTTTCCTAATCCATAACTTCTACATTTGAATCTCAAAAGTGTTGTCTTAGCCCTTTTTCCTATTTGCTACATTCAAACCATAAATGACTCTTAATCACAGGAAACAAACTAGGTTTGTTTGTTTGTTGTTTGTTGAGGGTTGAGGGAGGGGAGCTGGGTAGGGGGATGTGTTAACTGGGTGATGGACATTAAGGAGGGCACATGATGTAATGAGCACTGGGTATCATATAAGACTGATGAATCACTGACCTCTCTACCTCTGAAACTAATAATACATTATATGTTAATTAATTGAATTCAAATAAAAAATAAATAAAATATCCCATTATTTTTAATAGTGCAGGAATGTTAATTAACATAATTGTAAGTTTCTCCAGCATGAGGCACGAAAGAGAACAGAAAATAGACACAATTCTGGTTTTCAGGCAATTTAATGTAAACATATGGCTGCTTTGGGCCAGTATCATATTTACTGTATCTTATTACTAATATTACCCATTTGCTGATTTAGGGGAAGTACAGATATCTCCCAAAAGCAGATGACAATCTACTGCAGAAAAGCTGTTTTATACTCAAGCAACCACGGGTAAAGTAGTAAATTCTCAAAAGTTAGAACAAGCCCCTTTGAACTCTACGTAGTGCTCATTATCAATATCATAAATAAAACAATAAAAGCAAATGCTCCCTTTTGAAGAGTCTTAGCAACTAAAGAAAAAGGGGTCTGTCATAATTGAGTTGCATAGAAAGCAAGTGGTAAGAGCAAATGGAAGAAGTCTCAAAAGTCAATCAGAATTTTGTTGAGATATAAAAATAAAGGAAAATGAGAGCTAGCAATGTTTTTTGAGAAAGTAGGATATTCAAAGGTATGAAAAACATTTTTAAAATCCACACAAAAGGATTTTAAGACAGGAAGATTAACCCACAAGTTGTTGAATTATTTTGCTTAAGCATACACATGTTTAGAAACTTCACGAAATATATTCCTGATTAGCAACACTCAAGTTTCCAGCTGCCTTTACATTTGTTCACTTTGTCAAAGCCCTAATTCTATACCAAAGCCTTTTGTCCTACTCAAATGCCAGCTCAGCTCACCTTACTGGAAAGGCTCTTCTGGTTCTGTCAGCTGTGCCTATGATAAGCAGCTGGGAAGTATGGAAGAAACACTAACTATTGACTGAAAAAGAGTATGGACATGGAGTTTTACCATTTGTTACTGAAGAGGTTATAAAAAAATGCATATCCAAAAAACAAAATTAAAAAGACTATTCATTGCTCCACACCTGCTCAGAAAAAGTTACAATCACCAATCCATGTAAAATAGCCACAGCTCAACTAAAGGAAGTATTAATCCTTGTTTGAAATGGGGGGGGGGGGGGGGGGGGGAATGCCAAAGCACAAAGGCAAAGGCAAAATCACTCAGAAGCAGAAGAGAAATGTCCACTGATATACTGGGGATAAACCAAAGGTCTCTGAGGGGTTTGTGTTTCCTTGATGCAGTACTTGAAACAAACAGCAAGCTCGGGGCACAGACATCAATCTGGAATGTAGGCAGAACTTTTCACAACTTCAAAGCATAAAAATGTGTTCTCAATTAGTATGTAATATATAAATGCCAAATGCAGACTGGCCCTCAAATATTTACCATCTTTAGCTGGAGATTTTCCCATCTTTAGCAATGTCGAATTGCCGGGCAGCATTACCACTGCTCCCATTATCTCCTCTGCCTGTCTGTGCCCACCACTCCAAGTGGTGTGGCTATGAGGAGGGACTTCTGAGTGAGCACAGTAAATTATATCCAACCAGGCACCAGTCTGGCCTATTTGCTGCTATTCGAAAGACAGAGAGCCAGGTTAGCTGCTTTGAAAAACCCCAGATAAGGGGGCATAATCAACAAGGCTAGCAAGAATTAAGCACACCTCTCTGCCCGCAGGGTACAGGGGCTGAGAACTGGCTCCCCAAAGAATCGAGATGCAGGTGGATTGTCAATGATGGAACCCAATAAACCACTCTGCCTGGTTGTTTGAGACATAATACGCTGTACAAAATATGTACATTTCATCATGAAGCAATGAAGGAGGCCAAGAGCATTAACACTGATAAAGCACCAATGCACTGGCCTAGATACAAGACATAAATGATCTCAATTAACGCAACTGAGGCCCAGAGAAGTTAAGTAACTTGCCTGGGTCACAAATGTAGTAAGTGCTAGGCCAGAATCTGAACTCTGATCTGCCTAACTACACAGAAAATGTTCTTTCTATCAAATCACAAAGCCTTTTATTATTTTTCTCATCATTATGCTGTCCCGAGATAGTTACGCTTCCTCTCCAGGCATCTATAAAGGTGGCTGAAAACTTAAAAGGACCTAAGCATTTCCCGGACAGCCCAGCAGTACACATTGGGATGGAACAACTCCTTTAAACACTAAAATGTTTCTATTTTTACCACTCTCAATGAAAATCTTTCTCAAATTGTATGACTGCCTTCTTAAACATAATACACCAACTACCACTAAACAGTAGTGTGTTGCATCATGTCCATGGTATTGTACCATTTGGGATGAAAGACCACACTCATCTTAACAGATGGAAGGGCCCACACAGACCACCCAGTCAAACCCCGTGGCTACAGGATCTCCCTCATAAGATTCATCTAAGGTAGAGAGCTAAAGTGTTAAAAACATGAAAAGAAAGCCATTTATATGTGGTTCATTGGATCTAAAATTTATTTCAGCAGTTTTGGGGACACAAAGCAGTTTGGGGACAACATGCCATCTAAATTCAAAGTCACTCCACCAACACTTGAGTTTCATCCCAGCAAAGAGAAATAATGCCCACCACAGCCAAACTGGTCACCTGTCAATCTTAACATTTCTTAAACCCTGTAATCTCATGATTTCATATTCAACTGAACAACAGTAAAGCAACTGTTCATAAGGTTGTGTAGGGGCGGTGGTATTCTTTTACCCTTTGTGAATCTTTCCTCCCTGCCTAGACTCACAAAGCTATGTATACTTTTCAATACCACACTTGTTCTAAAAACTCTGTATCATTTGAAAGACTTTTTATCAAGAAAGATCAGAGATTCTGCTTTAGCAAGAACAATATTCTAACAGTGTAAACCTGATCCCTATCTGGCAAATTTTTTAAGTATCGTTAAAGTAGTAGTTTTTCCTCAGAAATACTACTGACTTTAGCATCATTTTTTCATATTTTCTAAGTAAGATGATTGTATTACTTAAACCTGTCCCCAAAACCACTGGCATGTGTAAGAAATCGTTCTTATACATCATCAAGTACCAGATTAAAATAAGAAATGTTACAATAACACTGTTATGCTAGAGTCATCAACCTTTCCAGGCCTTCACCCACTCAAAACAGAGTCAAGATTTTACTTATGACCACAGCCAGATGCTAGAGTGAAAAGAAAGCCAGCCAGCCACACCGTCCACCAACCCCATCCTCTGCCTTTCCCTATTCCCCCACCTCCCTAAGTTGAAGGTGCAGCTCCAAGCTGCCCAGAAGATCTTTAACCTAATGGGGAGGGGACCGCTTGTCAGCTACCTAGTCTCTTTGCTGACTATAGAGTAACTGCAGCACTGTGCCTGAAACATGGAAAGGAAAAAAATTCTAAACAGAAACAAAGTGTAGGGTGTCTGAAATTTTTTTAAAAAATTAGGATAAACTCATTTTTACACAGTATGTAAGTTACATTTTCAAATAATAGTCTCAATTAATAAGCACATTATCTTCCCTGTGTGTCCAGATTTTTTGGACACTCTACTTACTGTTCTCATTTCAGATTAAGAACCATATCCATTGCTTTGAATTTAGAGAAACCTTCCCTGGAAAGGTGTTTGGAGGTTAAAGAAATTATACTGAGCATGTTATCTGAAAGTAAAACTAACATGCTATTTAAAAATAAGTCTATGTTTCCTGACTTTTTAGATACCCTCTATTTCAGTTCACTGCAAATTGGCTCTTTAATTTCCTAACTACCCACTCACCCACCCCAAACACCAAATTTCTTTCTACATGGAAGGCATCCTAACATTAATGCTTTTGGTATACCACTTTTAGGAAACCGGGGGGGGGGAAAAAAACTGCTAGAGAAAGAATTGTTGGCTCCATTAGAGTCCAGTTAATTCTGTCATGTTCTGCGGTGCAACTATAGGCAAGTCCCTAATAATAAATAAAAACATATCTCAAGATTATCAATGTTGATGGGAGTATCAAAGGCAAGGGCAGTAAAGTACTCACATAACCCCTCTGCAAAAATATCAGAGAAGAGTTGAGGTGGAAAAGGATTATCTCTTTTGGCTCCAAAATACAGATGTGTATTCTGGCTATCTTATCACCAAATGACTGCTAACTCCATGTAGAGTGAGGGAGAAGGTGCCTAAGAGAGCACACAGGACCAACCACCACCAGACACCCTCGTCTATCAAATAAACAAGATGGTACTTAGTCTTGGTTACATTCATCTGGAACAGACCAGCTTTTGGCCTGCATTCCAGTTCTCATTTTCCTAGCATATCTGTATCACTCTACTTTCTATCCCTCAACAAAGAACAAAAAGTTTAGCAGGTGGACCTTTACTAGCGTAACACATGTTAGTTACAACCAACTTCATCTGTTATATGGAGAAAGATATCTGCATTCCACTTCTCCATGAAAAGCCCCAGTAAATTTTACATTTGTTTTGAATGAATTGTATTACACTTATCTATGCAGTAAACTATATAATGCACGTTGATGGAGGGATCTACTCACTCCACACTGCAGGAATGCCTCAACTGCTAAAGAAAAACAGTCCTTCTCATGCCACTCATTTGCCTATATGCAGTTCCAGCTGAACAACAGGGAAAAATATATTACTCTGCTGATCAAAGACATAATATACTGTATGTTGGTATTCTACAGCCAAGAGGCCACATGTCACAGACTAGAACAAAATAAACTACAACAACTGTCTGTTCACCACTGAGGCATGTGTGTGCCTTCCTCCATACTTTAAGATGAAGCCATAACATCCATCACAATGTTAGTTACTTTGAGCTCTTTGTCCAAGACATATGTACCTTACCCTAAGTAAATTCAGTATCATACACAAAAGAGAACTTTGGAAATGATTTTCACTTTTAAAAAAAATTGCAATGGTATTCTTTAAATATAAGTCCTGGAATGACTTATACCATAAGGAGCAGTGGAAGGATACGTATTTATGGACACATGAAAGAGTTTGTGCTCGCATTAACTATTCTAACCTACAGACAGGTAATCACTGGCACAAAAACCAAAGGGAGCAAAACTCAACACTGAAGAAGACTTAATGGTTCAGTGCATAGAAATATAATCTCCCTGGGCGCCAGTCAACATTTTCCGATAAACAAATATTTCTTCAGTACCTACTATGTACCAGAAAATCCTACCCAGCTCAGCATTTCCTGCACTTCCACCCAAAACGGACTCCAGACCATATAGAGAGAATGCTGACCCTGATGCAATACACTCCATACCCTCAGTTTTGTCAAGATCTGAAGTCCCAAGAGCTGTGAGTGGATGCTACAGTACTAGTATGTTCAAAAACTAGATTTAAGCATGCTAAGAAAACCATCCTACAGATGCTAACTGTTAATAAGAACATTTCCTGGAGCTCTACTTTTACCAGAAGACTTGACTACTACTGGATGTCCAAATGCTGAGAATAATTTAAAACAGAACAAAATAGTTCAAGGCTATTTAAAATCATAAAGAATAAACAAAGTCATTTTCTCATCTTAAACATCATACTAAAGAGGCTCAACAGTTTTGTTTACTATCAGGTGTAACTTGACATTTGCATTGCTAATAGTCCTTTTTCAAAGTGTGCTCATACTCTTAATTCCTTTTGAATAGCAATAACTGGATCTCCTACCCGCCCTAGGATCAGGACATGCTAATAACATCAAGATGCAGCTAAGCATACTTTCATGTTTGGTCTATCACCAGAGTAGAAAATTTTTTGTAGGGGGACATTTATTTTCTTGAGTAGGCATTACTGGTATATAGGATGGTTCATACTGCTTTGTCCTAGTATTCACTTGATATTCGATAAGGGCAGGTCCAAATATAATCTATTCCTCCTTAAAGACATCCCCCACAAGGCAAACACCAATGGAAATGAAAAATCCCTAAAAGAGCTGTTTTTCAGATATGCTACAGGGGAAAAAACAAAAAGGCTTCCATTTTTTGTGGTATCAAATTTTTTGTCTTCATACAGTTATCAACTCAAAACTAGTCGAAGGACCCTCTGGAAAAATGAAACTATAAAAAGCAATGGATTACTCAACCACAAGTAAATCCTTACAATTTTAAGATGACAGTGTACTTCTGTGTAGTCGTTTAGACAACAGAGATTTAAAAGAAAAGAGAAGCAATAAAACACACTTCACAAATCCAGAAGATCATTCCCCAGATAGAAAAAGAATTCCCTTCATAAGGTCTAGCCCAAGAAACTCTAGTAAGAAATAACATTTCTGACTTGATAAACTGAAGATAAACACTTAATGTTAATGTCCCAACTGTTCTATATCTACCTTTCTAAGTTTTATTTGATTTTTACTATGCCTTAAAACTGAAAAAAAATTTGAAATGGTGTGCTTGTCCCCCAGCCTCTCTCAAGGCAACTTAAGGTTTCTTGTGAATCCTTCCAAAGATGTTATCTGCACATACATACAAGCAACATAAATGCTTATATATCTATTCTCCTCTCTATTCAAATGCAGCATAACACACACTATTTTACACCTTTTTTTTTCATTTAACAAATACCTAATATCACTCCATATCAATACTGTTTTCCTCATTCTTTTTTACAACTGCACAATATTCCATTATTTGGATGGACCATAATTTACTTACCCAGTCTTCCATAATGAACATTCAGGTTGTTTCCAGTGTTTTGCTACTGTAAACAACACTTCAATACACTATTTCACTTCAATTTAGCATTCTTCATTTCAATTCAGCGTAAGCGAAATTCCTAGATATGGAACTTGGGTTAAAGAGGTGTGTACATTTAAAATTCTAATGGATGCTGTCAAATTATCCTCAATAAATACTGTTCCAATTCATAACCCCACCAGCAATGTATGAGCATCTATCTCCATACCTATACTAACAATGTGTTAAATTTTTATTTTACCAATATGATGGGAGTTGTTTTAAAGTGGCATCTGATATAGTTTTAATTTGCATTTCTCATAAAATGAGCACCTTTAGATTCAGTGCCATTTGTATCTTATTTCTCCATACATAACCTTTGCTCATTTTTCTACTGAATTGATGGTCTTTTTCTTACTGATGTATAGAAAAATTTTATGTATTAGGAAGTTTGCCTCTAATCTTTGATGAGTGTAATGTTTTTTCAACTTATCTTTTGACTCTGCTTGTGTTAGTTTTTGATATTGCAGAAACATTCATTTTTTTAATAAAGTCTAACTTACAGATCTTTTTCTTTTATTGCCTAAGAGTTATACATCAAAGTTGGAAAAACCCTCTCCATTCTTAATTGTAAAAAATTTCTCTCCTATTTAGTTCTATTTCTTTTGTAACTTTGCTTTTTAAATTTTTTTTTTTTTTAAGATTTTATTTATTTATTTGAGAGAGACAACATGCACACGAGCAAGGGGCAGGGGCAGAGGGAGAGGAAGAAGCAGGCTCTCTGCTGAGCAGGGAACTGGATGTGGGATTCAATCCCAGGACCCTGGGGTCATGATCCGAGCCCAAGGCAGATACTTAACTGGCTGAGCCACCCAGGTGCCCCTGCTTTTTAAAATTTAAGTGTGATCCACTTAAAATTCATTCTGGTAGAAGTATGAATTATAGATTCTACTTTATTTTTTTTCCAGTTGGCTCCCCAGTTATGCCAATATCATTTACTGAATAAATTTTATCACTGATTTGAGATGCCAATTTTATCATGTCCTGTGTTTTGGGGATTCCTACTTTACACAAGTGCCTTCATCACACAGCTTTAATTAATGTAGCTTAATAGTATCTTTTAATATCTTCTAGGGCTGGTTCTGTCATTACTCTTCTTTTTTAGAATGTTCCTGGCTATTATTGTATGCACGTTTTTATATTAATTTTAGCATTAGTCTGTCAAGCCAAAAAAAATCCTCTTAGAATTTTTATTGGGGTACTTCTAATGTATAGACAAACTTGGGGAGCTTATTTACCTTTAAAAAACAACCCCAACACCTGGCAATTTTGTTCCACTGAGTACTAACGGTGTGATTCCAGACTTAGCTAGAGCATTCATATTTCATATTAGCATGTCCCCAATCACAAGATGATGTCTTCTTCATAAGTAATGGTGATATTTGGCATTAACCCTTCCTCCTACAGACACAAGGGTTGTATGGAAAATGTATGAATGCCAGGAGTACTGCTAAAAACGCATATTCACTGAGCTTATCCATAAAAAAACATAAATAGGAAATTATTCCATGGTCACCATATGTTTTCTTAAAATGGAAGCTAAAGACATAAGTGTAAAGAACTGAAAAAGACCTCTACAGATGATCCAGACCAGGTTCTAAGCAACCTTTTTTTCAAAACATATCACTCCTATCATAATGGTTTATTTTATGGACTGTTTCCTAATTTCCCATTCAAAGGACACTCTAAATTAGAAAATCATGTCCATTCTACCCCAGCATTCCTATGGAATTGTTACCACATGTACAGTGTCTTTTACCATCATGCAGTTAGAAGCAAAAGGAATGATGGATGTGAGCAAAACGTTGAGAGAAACAGTATTTTATATTAACATTTACAAATTGTAACACCCTAACATGCACTATCTCATTTGATATACATACGCACATGCCTAAATACAAAAAAAATACGTAAAAATGAAGAACAATAATTTTATAAGAGTATTTTAAAACCATTTGTACTATATCCTGTATTTTTAATGCTACAAATCCTAGATATCAAAAGAGAAATATGTTCTCTCTGCCGAAAGGTGGGAGGAGCAAGATATGAGATTAAAGATGTATGAAGGGCCAGTTCACAAAGAGCTTTATAGACAACAGTAAGAAGTTTAGACTTTAGCCTTACAGGAATTTTAAATAGGGAAAGAACATGACGATGACCGCTTTGTAAAATTATCTGCATAGAGCAGAGAGGATGGGTTAGCTGTAGTATGGCACAGGAAGATAGAGAGAAAGTTATTGCAATGAACCAGACCAATCATGGGTTGTACTTAGGGTAGTAGCTGCAGTGATGAAGAAAGGATCTGTGTTAGAGACCACTGAGGAGTTAGAAATGGTAAGACACTGATGGCTTGAACTCAGCGGATAATGGTGCCTTTTAGAGAACTAGGGGACATATAGGTAAAGGCAGGTTTGGAAGGAAAATAGTAAGTTTGAGGCACAAGTGTGACAAGCAAGTAACGACTTCCAGTGAACAACTACAGACTCCTGGAGCTCATAAGAATAAACATTTCAAGCTGTTATGTGGAGTTTTGAGTAGGGAAGAGTAGGAAAAGAGCGCAGAAAAGTGGGTAGAAGGTGACCCAGCAAAGAGGGCTGTTAACCAGAGAGGCAAGAGAAAACCCACACGGGCTTGGATTTACCAAAGTAAAGACTCTGTTACAAGAAAGAGCGGACAGGTCAGCTTCGTTGGGTGTTGTTCAGCTGTCAAATAAGATAAAGAATGAGAAGGGCCCACTGGTATCCTTAAGAGCTATAGCTTCAGGGGAATGATGGGGCAAAGACCAGAGTGCAAAGGATTGAAGAGTTAAGTAGGGGGTGAAGAAATGGAGTATTATCACTCTTTCAAGAAATTTGGATATGTAAAGAAAAAAACAAAGAAACACGTTACTGAGGGGAAGAATGAAGTGGGAAGGCTGAGTGTCAAAGGATAATTTTTTTTTAAAGTTTTTTTTTTTTTATTCCGGGGGGGGGGGGGGGGGAGCAGAGGGACAGGGACAAGCAGACTCAGCGCTGAGTAGCTGAGTGCGGAGCCAGAGGCGGAGCGGATCCCAGGACCCTGAGATCTTTACCTGAGCGAGAGGTTTAAATGACTGAGCCACCCAGGCACCCCAAAGGAGAATTTTTTTTTTAAGGTGAAAAAGTCTTCCCCATGTTTCAATGGTATTTATGCACAATAGTAGTAAGGAAAAAAGAATAATTCCTTCCTTTCAATAATGCCCCCAAATTAATATAGGAAACAAATTGGATTGCTGCTTCTGACGATTGCCCTTCTGAGGATGGTCTGTCTTATTAAGGTAGTGAGAAATATCAGCCATCAGTAAATGGCATTTATTTACTCCTAAAAATAAGCTCTAATGTATCAACAAAAAACATCAACAATAAATATTGTAAAAAAAAAATCCAAAGATCTTTTATGCAGACATAAAAGAGTTTGTAAGAGAGGTCTGCTTACATTTAAATTATAGCAGAACTTTAGGATGTTCACATCCAAAAGTTCCTATTCCTAATGTTCAACCAGTACTCAAAAATAATCACATGAAAGAAAATAATCTATAAATCCAATAGGTCAACTTCCTCTGATTCTTCCACAGATTACAGGTTTTACAGATGCCTTGAAATAAAAGGAAACTGATGATTTCATGAATGGTTTGGTTATTTACACCCCTTGAGGCTCATACACAGCACAACTAATGGTTTTGCCTTGAGGCAAGAGATTTGATATATTGCCCTTCTAATTGCTCCCTGGACACTACACAAGGCCACGTGTTTCTGAGGTACAGATTCCTATATAAAACCCACCTTTAGAAAAAAAAAAAAATCAAACATAAATATCTCACCAAATACTCCTGAACCACTATAATTGTTTATAATATCCAAAACTTAACAAATCACCATGCCAAACACTAGCTAATACACCTAATAAATTTTGGTTCTCTGACCAGGTTCTTTCTAAAATAAAAGTGATTTAGGGGAAGACATTAACAAACGTCTGAACATTTAGTTGTACTACCAATACAGTGCCACTTTTAAAATTTCAAATGTGAGAAATTTCATTCCTGGGGAATGTCTCTTATGCCTTCATAATAAGCACAGACACTCGGGAAAGTCACCCATTTTATAAGAGCTTAAAATATAAAATAAAATCTTGGTAAAGAGATAAAAGAATTTTTAAAAGGAGAGCAAAAATAGAACAGAGTATTGAACTTCTGGAAAGGTGAGAAATATTCTCTGTATTTAGAAAAGAAATCACAATGGAAAATCATTTAAATTCCTAAAAATAGGGGCGCCTGGGTGGCTCAGTTGGTTAAGCGACTGCCTTCGGCTCGGGTCATGATCCCAGGGTCCTGGGATCGAGTCCCGCATCGGGCTCCCTGCTCTGCGGGGAGCCTGCTTCTCCCTCTCCCACTCCCCCTGCTTGTGTTCCCTCTCTCGCTGTGTCTCTCTCTGTCAAATAAATAAACAAAATCTTTAAAAAATAAATAAATAAATAAATAAATAAATAAATAAATAAATAAATAAATAAATTCCTAAAAATAAAAAAAAATCTTCCAAATGTCCAAAACTGGCAACTAAAATCCTGGCGAGATGACAGCACCTGCCCAACATTCCCCATTCCTGAGGGCAGATGCGAGGTCTGGACTGAGCCATCTGTCTCTAGAGCTCATGCTCTCCACCACTGTGCCCCTTTACCCAACCTTTACCAATAGGTGAAGAGGATAGGAATAAAATTAATGAAATAGGAAATGTGATGAATAAGCAAACACATGGGAAAATATCTGACTTCCCGAGTAACCAAAATTTTCACATTAAAACATCAGGTAACTTGTTCGGGGCAAACTTTTGATAACTTGCTAAACTGATAAAAATATAAAACCATGATAATAGCTAGAACTGATAACTGGTGTGTGAAACTGCCAGGGAATTTGGCAATATGCACAAAGAGCCATCAAAACATCTACATGCCCTTTGGTCCACAGTTTCTTCTTCTAAAAGTCTACCCTAAGGGAAAAAAAATTAAAATATGGACAGAGTAGAGGGGTGCTGACTGCATAGGCACAAAGATGCTTTTCTGACAATTAATCATAAAATGAAAACTTGGAAACAACTTTTGTGTCCAAAATAAGAAAACGGTAATGTAAAATATGATAAGTCCACTGTTTATTATACATGGTCATTAAAAATAATTATAAAATGGGGCGCCTGGGTGGCTCAGATAGTTAAGCGTCTGCCTTCGGCTCAGGTCATGATCTCGGGGTCCTGGGATCAAGCCCTGCATCGGGCTCCCTGCTCGGCGGGAAGCCTGCTTCTCCCTCTCTCACTCCCCCTGCTTGTGTTCCTGCTCTCGCTGTCTCTGTCTCTGTCAAATAAATAAATAAAATCTTTAAACAATAATAATAATAATAATAATAATTATAAAATGTATATAACAAGAAAAATGCTTTTCATATACTGTCAAACCAAAAAGAGCCGGATACAAAAATGTGCAGATGATAGAAACCCTTTTTTAATGCACAGGAAAATACAAAAAAGAAAAACACTAAAACTGACTATGGTTGGTCAATGTGATGGTATGGAATTTTTTTTCCCCACTATCTTGCAAAAGTTCCAAAATGCAGTTTAATTACTTCTATTGTTTTAATAAAGCTTTGAAAAATGTGTGGTTCATTGAACATTTGCAAATTTACAGTATAAGAACAGAACTCGAAGTGTTCTTTGACATTCCTTCCCAAAAATGAAAAATAAAAGTGCAACAATAAAGATGCCTCAGATACTTTGCTCTATTCGATCCAAGTTCCACTGTACAGATATTGCAAAAAACAGTTGATTATGAGGGCCTTAGAAGTTATTTCGCTAGCTATTTTAAAAGTAGTCAGAAAGCCATTTGAATTTTAAGCTGGCATGTTTTATTATCTGACTTATGCTAGAGCCACCATGTTCTACTTCGGGTTTTTGTGGGGTTGGTTTTTTGGGGGGGCCTGTTTTGTGTGTGTGTGTATGTGTGTAATATCTAACATCCTAAATACTTAGCAAAATCTTTGCTGGAAAAGAACTACTTATACTAAGAAAAAACTAGATAAAAATCATATTTAACAATATTTTAAATCTTAATGTTTCCCCTTTACTAGACTGGCAGTTCCTGAGACCACAGGAATTTTATCTTAATTTAGCAGGGTGGTTGGTTCTTGCACAAGCATAAAGAGCTATGCCTGAGGAAGAAAAAAGCTAATGTCCCCTAAGTCAGGATAATCACAAACCACAACTCAAGCACGTATACATAGGCTGCCCAAATCCAAAGACACCTTCGTACAGTATTAAAACATTTCTGAAAGAGTTGGATGGGTTTAGATGAGTTTAGACCCAAAGGACTAACCCCAAAATTCTAGCCAAACCTCCATGTCACATAAGCCTGACAGCAGGAAGACTCAATTCTAGCCAACCATAAATCAACACATTTATCACATTATCACAACAGACTTTGAGAATTGTTTCTTTTAGTTACTATATAACATGGTGGTTAATACAGAATGCTCATTTATTAAGTTTAATCCAATGATGAAATTATTTCCCTTCTGCAATAGTAACTTAGGCTTTTATTTACCTATGCTCAAAGACATTTTGATGGATGTATGAGATAAATTCTTCAATAGGGAATGAAAGATTTAGTTCCCCAAGAACTGCCACATATTACTAAAATCACTGGGTCTTCGGGTCCTAGAACAATATAGGAATCTCTACCAGTACCCAAGGAAGTGATGCTGTATCGCTAAAACCATCAACAAACATTTGTACAGCACTGTACAGCTTTAAAAAGGCAACATTCATATATTAAATATTATTGGATAACTAAAATGTATCTAGACCTTTCCTTATAGCACTCTCAAGGTGCTCCCTTCACACATTACATGCCACCTCATATTCCAACCAGCCTTTTAGGTTAAGCAAAGGCAGGTATTAGATGATAAAACTGAGGCTCAGAAAGCTTAAGTGATTTGCCAAAGTTCACAGCTATTAAATGGCAAAGTAGAAAGTACACTTTGGGGTGAAGGACACTCTTGCCTGCCTCTCCAGGTCAGAGCTCCATCAGAGAGCTGACCGACTTGCATCTTGTGCAGGCAACGTGATCAAAGGGAAACTTGATGATGACATCCCAGATATACGTCCTTTCTTGGTAGACAACCAGCAGTAAGAGTTGTTTCATCTGTGGACACACATTAACAGAAAACCCACAGTTCTTTACCCAAAAGGCAAACTGATAATTAAAAAGGTAAGCCTCCTACTGAGCCAAAGCCCAGACTTTTTTTTTAAGGATTTATTTAAAAGTTCAGTAGCGAATACCATAAAAGAAAATCAAAGACAGATCTCTCAAGGTTTTGTTTCCCCTTCTTTTCTAACATTTACATCAAGCAAAACAACATCTTAATATCTAAAATGGCAATGCCAATTATCCGAACTTACTTTGATAAATGATGACCCCTTAATAAGCATCAATACTCTTTAAATATTTCAAGTGCGTAAAATGTTTCTAGAATTTATTAAACCTCTATCTTCTTAAATACAAAGAATTACTGGTGTGTCTGCTGTGAATCACTAGTAATTGTATTTTATATACAGTAGCTAACATGTTTTGAGCTCTTAACATGTGCTGTGCTCTGGGTTATTTACATACAAAGTCTCACTGAATCCTCACAACAACCCTATGATGTAAGTACAAACAACTTTAAAATCTACTGTAGTGTTTTATAAATACAGAAGCAGAGGCAAGGAGCATTAGTTAACAAATCAGAAAGTAACAGAACTGAGATGTGAAGCTAGAAAGTCTAACCACTACATTATACTGCCTCCCTAAGCTCTGCCTGTTCTCTTCTGGGGACTTGAGATTATGGGAAAGCCATGAACTCTGGAATCTGACTACCTAGATTCAAATCCTAGCCTCCATGCTTACTAATGAGTCTTGGAAAAGCTAGAGAAAACCTCTCACTTTTCTTGGCTACAAAATGAATGGAAGAGTTGATATAATAGTTCTTCCATCATGCCACCGTTATGAGGAGGGTATGTAAGACTTAGTAAACAGAACTAGCTCAAGTAGAGGACTCAAAAAGATCAGTAAGTAATAACACAGTGATCCCTCAAGGAATAGTGAAGTGTTTGGGGCTTTGGTCCGACACCAAATGGCTTCAAAATGCTTTTGCTGAGTTCTTGAAACTTTAAGGTTTTTTAAGGTTTTACTTTCTCAAGCTGGCACTCCTGGCTGCAAACATGCCTGTATGGGGCATCCCCTTCTCCTTTCCCCTCTTCTACCCCTCCTTCAAATACACTGTAAACTAGAAAGCTAAAGAGCCAGACTTTCTAAAATGATTTTTTAAAGATTTTATTTATTATTTTTTTGAGAGAGAGAGCGTGCACATGCACGAGCGAGCAGGGGGAGGGGCAAAGGGAGAGGCAGAGAATCTCAAGCAGACTTCAGGCTGAGCATGGAGCCTAACGCAGGGCTCAATCACATGACCTGGAGATCATGACCCCAGATAAAACCAAGAGTTGGACGCTCAAACAACTGAGCCATCCAGGGGCCCCTAAAATGATCTCTAAGTAAGAAAACCAGGTTGTAAAGGAGGAGTCAGGGTCTCCTAATTAGTTAAGAGAAAACTTCACTGCTTTGTAACATCTAGTTTTGACTTTTTAAGAGTTCTTTGTTTGCTCATTCAGCTTCTTTGTGATTTTCAAGAGTGTAAGAATACTGTATGTTTTAGACTTACACATGAGCAGGGTCTTCTTGCCAGAGCACGGGAGGATGTGACTCTGCTACTGGTACATCAGATCAGATACACCAGACAGTGAGGGAAGGCTGCTTCAAGGCTAGTACACTGCAGTGCCCAGGACAGCCCACAAAGGCACAAACAACCCTTTTCCTTTGGCTTACTAAGGGCGAGGGGAGCTTAGAGGTGACAGCTAATATGGCTTGCGGTCTGAGGTCCTGTACTGGACAGGAACTAAGTAATCTCAAAGACATCCTCATTTTAGACACGTCTGCCTGGGGGACTGCCAGACATAGTGGCTTGACAGAACAACTTTTCTCCACACTACCCCAACCCAGTGCTGTGTGCACATGGTCTCTAGTAAGGCAGCGGAGAGAAACGGCTCCAACTTTTAGTGATGGGCCCAGCAGACAAACTTAAGTACCAAAAACCACTAAGTGTCAGAAGAGAATATAATCACACTGTTTACTGTGCAACCATCTTCACTGGATTAAAATAAAAACACACAAGGGAGGGGTGAAATGGAGGTGATCATACAAAATGCATTTCAGATACCTCAAAAATAGAAGCTGTCAAATTCAAAACAAAGTTTAAAATATTCCATTTTTATTACAGCAATTATATCAAGCACTGCTGTATTTCTGTGTCATACCACTGTAACTGCCATTTCACAAAATTCAGCAAGTCATGCATTCCCTACCCAAGAAGCTGGTCTAGGAACAGAAACAAATGTCTGTTTTTAACTTCCAAACCCTTCTTATTACCTATGTTTATGAACAGGATATTCCGCACTGGAATCTTTTAAAATAATCAAGCTCCAGGGACACCTGGGTGGCTCAGTCGGTTAGGCATCCAACTCTTTAATTTCGGCTCCAGTCCAAGTCTCAGGGTCGTGAGATTCAGGCCCGCTATTAAAATAATGTAAAAGCCATTCTTAGTTTGCAAGCTATATAAAAACTGGTGGCAGGTCAGGTTTGCAAATGGACCATCATTTTCAGATCTTTGACACAGGTTACCCTAATATTTAAATATGAAAATGCAAAAAACCCCACCCACTGCAATTTTGAGATTAGGTTCCCTTCAAATCTGGAGGCAGTTGTGGGATAGTCCAAAGGTTAAACAATGTGCTATTGTGCTTTTGATTTAGAAAATAAGCTTTTCAGACTATTTAAAAAATACTGGCTTCTAGGGCGCCTGGGTGGCTCAGATGGTTGAGCGTCTGCTTTCAGCTCAGGTCATGATCCCAGGGTCCTGGGATCGAGTCCCACATCGGGCTCCCTGCTCAGCAGGGAGCCTGCTTCTCCCTCTCCCTCTGCCTCTGCCTCTCTCTCTCTCCCTGTCTCTCATGAATAAATAAATAAAATCTTAAAAAAAAAAAAAATACTGGCTTCTAAAGTTAATACTAAAATGTTAAATAAGAGTGTGTCTTTGTAATAACCTTCAAACATATTTGAGCTTCCCTCAGGAATGACTTATACTTCTGCAGTGTTCATATTATTAGCACAGTATTTTTAGGTCTATCCTAGCACAGCTAGGGTCCCCCCCCGCCACATCCCTGCATAATCCCCACAGGTCAACTAACCAACCATTAAGTCACTGTGCCAACTGTAAATTTCTTGAGCATGATACAAGCTACTTCCTAAAGCCTCATTAGAATAAATGCTGGGTCTAACACATGAGAACACTCTTGGATCAGAGAGGAGGATTTTGAGAACATTGGATTAGTCAACCTTCTATGAGCTTAGCAGAAGCGTGCAAGGTAAGTACCTATAAAATCTTATTATAGGGAGTTCTGTTTCAGATATATTCAAAGCAGGTACTATATAATCCCTCACTTTCCACATGTCAGTAGGTGACGGAGAGTATCCTTACTAATTCTAACTAATAAACAATTCTGAATAACCAAAAGCTAGCTCTGATTCCATACTGACTCTCTTAAAGAATTTATGTGGTCACTCTTATATGGGATAACTTCTAAACTGGTGTTGTTGCCTCTAATGAACCTTTTCCATTTGGTTGGCCTCAGTGGACTTTGATCAACCACCTTCCCTGTGTGCAGTACCCTCTGTGGAGTGGGGGGAAAGGGTGCAGTCAAAATTAGAGGAAATAAGCTTCCTCATTTTAGCAACTTTGTTCAAGCAGATGTCAGAGGACTGCTAAGTGGACAGGTGGTAAAGAAAACAGAGCTCTATGGGGCGCCTGGGTGGCTCAGTAGGTTAAGTTCCTGACTCTTGATTTTGGTTCAGGGGGTGATCTCAGGGCTGAGAGATGGAGCCCGGCATTGGGGCTCCGAGCTGGGCATGAAACCTGCTTAAGATTCTCTCTCTCTCCCTCTCCCCTGCCCCTCCCCCCCAACCCTGCTCACCTATGCGTTCTCTGTCTCCCTCTCTATAAAAAGAACAAAGAAACAAAAAAACAACAGAGCTCTTCATCACGAACCATAGGGGAAAAGAGACAAACTGAAACCAGAGTGACTTAGCTCAGGTATCTGAAAGTGGGTGATTCACTCAGAACAAACATATTTTGCTCTGGGATATCAAAATCTCTTAAGCATTTGAAGGAAAAATATATATGGGCCCGACATTTATTTTGGACCTGGAAATTCTGCTGGTTTCATTTCATAACTTTTAAAAATCACTAGTAACTCCATTTATCCAGATCTTGCTCAGAAAGGGATGGGGAAAAATACAGTTTCCTAGGAGGGTCATCCAGCTAGTGGTTGTATTATCAGTGACCTCAATTAAGAGCAGACAGTCCAAGAATTTTGGGTTCCTGAAATAGGGAAAAGCTGTTCAAGATTTCTTTCATAATTGTTTACTGCATTCTAAATATTTATGGTCTCCAAATATGTGGACAGACTTCCCACAACCTGAAATATCTCTAACACATCTAGTGGCTCAAGAACAGTGTTTTTCAAATAATAGGTCACAATCCATTAGTAGGGTAGAGACCAGTATTGTGGGTCACAAAGAACATCTTCAATGAAATGAAACAATACTTTTGAAAACATCAGCAACTATATCATCTTTTAAAGGTAATTACTGTCTTTGTGAATCTTTTGTTCCTATTTTTTTTTATAGTAATATATGTGTGTGCACGGCTGTGGTGTAAAGTTTCTTACTGGGCAGTAGTGGCAGTCTTAAAATGGCTTGGTATACCTGCCAAATCTAATAGAAACAAGAGGTAAATAAGCAACCAGGACAGCAGTCAAACCTGGAAAAAAAAAACTGGGGGGCTATCATCACTTGGTGGTACAGAGGCTTAGGAAGGGGATGACTGGCATCATCTAGGAAAAGGGCATGAAGTAGGTGAAAATACCCAGCCTCAAACCCTGGGGGAACCAACAGTTAGAGGTTGCCTAAAGGAAGAACCACGTAAATCACAGGAAGGAGTGACCAGGAAGCTGAGGGTCCCCCTGCAGGCTTCCTCTAAAGCAGGGAAAACCAGTAAAACTAAAAGTTAAAGAAGAGGTATAAACCTTCCAGTTCCCCATTTTTACAGAATAAAATGTGAATGAGGAAGGGTTGGAGGATATTTATGAGTAAGGAAGGTAAAATAGATTTTACAGAACCTGGAAATATACTTACTCTAATGATATATACATATCTAGGAATACTTAGCTGAGTATTTTGTGGTGTGTACTACATACATCAAAAGAGGATGTAGGTATCCAGTTAAACCATCTATTTGCATGTCTGAAGACAAGACATGGGCGCAATCACATAAGTTAATCATTTTAGGGTTGTCCACTGACTTTATATAAAGATATCAAACCACACTTCAGTGAATTCTATCTTTAAAATATATTTTTCACTACCTTCTTGCAAATTTCAGACTAAATTCTTTCCCAAGAAAGAGATTCATAATAATCTTGGAAGCACATGCTCTCAACAGAAAGTATAATGGAGTAACAGGATTGCCCTTTGTTTAGAATGGAGTTGTTCCAAAGCTATTACTCTGAGCCCCTGTCAATAAAAGCCACAGACTCTAATGTTCTAGGCAGCAGCCTCATTTGGAGGCAATAGGGTTCTCTTGCAACTTATATGAAGATCTACCATCATGACTACTTTAAATGCCTTTGCCCTACTTCACAACTTCTACAAATAACACGTTAGTACTCTTGGTCTTAATAATAACAGGATGTTTCCTAGAGTGGGATGGCAACTTCCTTTCTCAATATTAGGAGCAACTACTGCTCAGGACAACCAGTGTGTGACAGAATCAGAACGATGGTACTGAAATGAGCCTTAAAAATTATGTTGCCCAGTTTCTTCATTTAACAGATAAGAAAGTTGGGGCTTCTCCCAGGTGGTCTAGAGGAAAAAACATGGCTGTCAGAGCAAGTCAGATGAGGACTTCAACCCCAGTTCTATTACTGGTTCATCACAAAAAGTCAGTTTCTTCATCTGTAAAATAAGGGTAACAACCAATTTCACACAGGAGAATTTAAATGAACAATGCTTTTGAAGCACTTAGTTGGGGCTGACACATGGAAGGTACTGAGAGTGAGTCTGTCTCCTTCACTCACCCTACTCTAGTCCTCCTTGCTCAGGGCAGAGCACAAATTTGAGAGCCTGTTCTGACGTGTCTGTGACTTCACAACACACAAAGGAAAAAAAAGGTCACAAGAATTTTTTTAAAGATTTTATTAATTTGGGGCACCTGGGTGGCTCAGTCGTTAAGCATCTGCCTTGGGCTCAGGTCATGATCTCAGGGTCCTGGGATCAAGCCCTGCATCGGGCTCCCTGGAAGCCTGCTTCTCCTCTCCCACTCCCCCTGCTGGTGTTTCCTCTCTTGCTGTGTCTCTCTCTGTCAAATAAATAAATAAAAATCTTTTAAAAAAAAAGATTTTATTAATTTATTTCCCAGAGAGAGAGCATGCACACATGAGCAGGGGAGAGGAGCAAGGGGAGAGGGACAAGCAGGCTCCCTGCTGAGCAAGAAGCCCAATGTGGTACTTGATCCCAGGGCCTGGGATCATGACCTGAGCCAAAGGCAGACACTTAACCAACTGAGCCACCCAGGCACCCAGGCCACAAAAATTGTATACTTGAGGTTTTCATTGGTCCTGATTTAAATATAAAATTAACAGTAAGTAGCTTCCTATAAATACACTGAAATCCAAACTCAAGGCAAGATATGGCAATGGTTTAAGGAACGGGAAGAGAAAGAAGTAAACCAAAGTGAGATAAGGGGAAAATGAAGCAAGCCAGCATTGCAGAAATCAAGGTTGGAACTCCATATAAATGGGTATCCGTATCAAAAGCCAGAAATAGATTAAAGAGAAATAGAAACTGAAATGGCCCATTATATTGGCTATAAAATCAACAGTGACCAAGAAGACAGAGGTTCCAGAGGTTGAGGCGAAATACTAAGGCCAGTAAGAGATATCAAAAGAAAAATAAGTGCAGGATAAGCAAAATCAATGGAAACAGCTGCTCACTTGAAGTGCTCAGCAACAAGGAGAAAAAGCAAATAATAACCATGTGTGGAGGCAAGACCAAAGTGCAGAGGCTAAGAGCACACACTCTAAAACCAGACTAACCTAGATTCACATCTCAACTCCACCAAGTCATGGCTGTGTGACCTTCTCTGTGACTTGGTCTCCATACCTGTTACATAAGGGTAAACATAGTACCCACTGTGCTGGTTCTTTTTCTGTTGGTTCTCATCTCTTCTCTATATTACAAGGAGCTAGAAATCTATAAACTGCATTTTCCAAACTCTCTTGCCAATTAGCTTCCTGTTGGATACTGCTCATGGGAAACAGGGGCAGGAGACAGCAAGGTGAAAGAAAGAAAACGTCTTTGTTTCCTGTTCCTGGTGGCACCTCCAAAAGCAGCCACAGACAACCAGAGGCTCCAGCAGCATCTGTGGTGGTTCCAAAGCAGCAGAACCAATGAAGATCTCCAGCAAATACGTAGAGCATACAGTTCATGCAGCAGCTGACTGAAAGCTGGGTAACATCCCCTTCTCCTTTCTGCTCCTCCAACATTCATCTACACACATACACACTCTCCCTCTCTCTCCTTTTGCTCCAACATCCACCCCTCCAACACATACCTTTTTCTCTTTGTCCCTCCAGTCCTTCCAATACCATTGTAACCAATTCCCTGCATGAATCCTTCTGTGCTTAAGACATCCCCTGCTTTTTATTTTCCTGATTGGACATTAACTGATAACACCTACTTTTTATGGCTGTCATGAGAATAAAATGACTTTTAAAATGTACTTAGATCAGAACCTGGCACTTTATAAATGTTAACAATTGTTTCTCTGCAAGCCTCTTAAAATCCCCATGTCTAAAAATCAAGATCCTTGTCCCCCATAAAGACTAATTCTGAAAATAGACCCAATCATCCTTTCCTTCATCCAGGCTCTAAATCTGAGTCACCTTTCTTCATATCAATAAGCAAAATTTGTAGGTTCCCACTCCAAGGAGCACTCCCAATCTCCATTCACCAAGAGCAAGCTCTTATTATTCCTTAACTAGGCTGGATCAATGCCTTCCCCTCCCCAGGGATATATCAGTTTACAGGCTCCAGTTCATTCTACTCTGCCTTAGGTGGATTTTCTTGAAAGGAAGAGGGGAGGTGTCATGAGCTCAATCAATCATATAAAGGCCTTCATGAAGCCAACTCCTGCCTACTTTCATAACAGTAGTTCCCACTATACTGCTTCCTATTTGTAACCCCAAATCTTACACTCCAACCACATCAGAAATCCTTGGTATTCCCCAAACTCCTTCCACCCTTTGCTCCCACTCTACCTTTGCACAAGATAATTCCTCCTATAGAATGCCTTCCATGCCCCTCTATAGAGCCTTTGCTAGATCCCTTCTACCTCAAACAGAGCTAACCTCCATTCTTCCAAGTATCTCACCAAATACTATTATACCCTAACACTATATGCTTGCGTTATAACTTGCAAGTATTGAGCTCCTCAAGAGACTAGACTCATCACCTAGCTGAATGCCCTCCATACAGTGGGACTTCCCAATATGACCACTGAAAGTTGTCACCTCTTGGGGCAGCTAGCTGGGGCTACCAGCCCAGTGGCAGCTTTTCTATAGTTTAAAACCTCATATTCCAGTGTATTGTACAAAATATTATTTTCTGTGTGTTCTGAGGTAAAAGAGGTTGGAAGCACTCTGCTCTATAAGCATCCCGCTCAGCACCTTTCACACAAAACAACAGCGCTGGTCTTTCACCAGACCTCATGAAATACAACTCCTTCTTCCAATTCCAATTTTGAACTGGCAGCATTCTCTATTATTAAAACATACAAGTAAAATAAAAACTATACCAATTCCTCACTTATCTACAACTTTTTTATTTTTGAAATGGGAACACAAGAAAGTCAGTGAAGAAAGCACATATCTTTCAAATATAAGAAAAATAGATATTCCAGACTCATTTCCATTCAGAAATATTAGATTTTATTTTGGACCACTAAACACATAATTGAATTCTAAGACAGTCAACTGGAATACAGAACATGGTCCCCATCAAGGGGCAAAATTGTAGTTAGCTTCTTAGCTTCCATTTGTTATAAATAGTATAAAACAATACTGTTTCAAATATTAGCAGTTAAATACTGCTCTCTGAGGGAAAAAAAAAAATGTTCATTTAAAAGGATAAGGAAATGCATGATTTTTACAGGGATTCTGACAGGATCTTCAGGATCCTTTCAAGGGCTTAAAAGTTTCAAGACACTATTTCTAACTTTACTTTGAAAATCTAAAACTTGCATTTTCCTTGTTACAGCTCTATCGTTATAATTACCCTTCTATCAACCACAGTTTAATCAAAACGGAAACAACAAAAGAGAGAAGGAGAAGAGAGGAGACAGGAAACTAAGGGAGAGAAACGCAAATACTGGAGGCAAAGAGGACATACAAAAAGGTAGAACTAAACTCTAAGAAACAAATGAGAAGGAGAAATTATGAAAAGAAAAACATCCAGGATATTCCAGAAAAACTGTCAGAGAAACTGAGGAAACAAATCTGCCACATTTGCCACATAACAGCACTAACAACCAGCTCTGTAACTCCTCAATAGGAAGAGGATTAAAATAGGTCCTGGAGGGGCACCTGGGTGGCTCAGTCTTTAAGCGTCTGCCTTCGGCTCAGGTCATGATCCCAGGGTCCTGGGATCGAGCCCCGCATCGGGCTCCCTGCTCGGCGGGAAGCCTGCTTCTCTCTCTCCCACTCCCCCTGCTTGTGTTCCCTTCTCACTGTGTCTCTCTGTCAAATAAATAAATAAAATCTTTTAAAAAAATAAAATAAAATAAATAAATAATAAAATAGGTCCTGGAGTAGGCAGAAAATAAGAAGTTTTTCAAAGGTATACAGTCATGTTTCCCACACTCAGATGCTGGTCCCCTGGAAAGACTTCTCTGGCCAACAGTGAAATTATAAAAGGACATGTTTGTTTCCATAAAGCTAAATTTATCCCATTAAGAAGATTGTCCTCTATTCTGAGATTACTCTTTGGTATTAAAATGACTTAAAATTTTTTAAATTATATCAAAATCTTGTTTTGTTTTTTTAAAGATTTTATTTATTTATTTATTTGCTAGAGAGAGAGAGTGAGAGTACAAGCCCGGGGAGCGGCAGGCAGATGGAGAAGCAGGCTCCCCGCTGAGCAAGGAGCCCAATATGGGACTCGATCCCAGGACCCTGGAATCATGACCCAAGCCGAAAACAGCCGCTTAACCGACTGAGCCACCCAGGCGTCCCTCTTGTTTTGTTTTAAAGTGTAAATACTAAACGTGCCAGTCCTGGGCCTATTCCCACAGATCTTTTCTTTGACAGCTCCTTATCTCAGGAGAGTTGATCACTGCAAACATCATTTCTCAGGCTCCCAGGTCACCTGGATTTTCTCCGGGTTCAATCTATGGGAAGCACTCGTGGAGAACTGACAGGTGGGAGGAAGGGAGGAGCCAGGATACCTCTCCCTCTCCTTCTCCACTTCGGACAGTGTTCCCAGCAATGGCTGCATTTCTTCTATGGCTCCGGCTCCTACCACGAGATTCCAACCTCAGAACAGTTCTGGCCCCTAAAGCTCCCATAGGCGTACCAAAGGTCGTACTCTTCTCTTCCTCCTGCTGTTCATCTCTGGGTTGCCTCACCATCCTATTTTGCTGTCTCAGCTCCTCTGTCACAACCAGGAGGTTGTATAACCAATCTCCTGCACTAAATTCCTATTTTAAAAGCCTAGAGTGGTTTCCCTTTTCTTGGCTAGACCCTAACCAGTATATTAAGCCAGTGCTTTCTACCTGTATAAAAATCACCTGGAAGGGCGCCTGGGTGGCTCAGTCAGTTAAGCGTCTGCCTTCGGCTCACGTCATGATCTCAGGGTTCTGGGATGGAGCCCCACATGGAGTTTGCTTCTTCCTCTGCCCTGCCCCCTGCTCATGTTTGCACTCTCTCTCTCTCTGAAATAAATAAAATATTTTTTCAAATAAAAGAAAAATCACCTGGAGGGCTTATTAAAACCCAAGCTCTGGGCCCCACCTTCAGAGTTTCCCAGTCAGAATATCTGGACTGGAACAGAAGAATGTGCATTTCCAAGAAATTTCCAGAAGATGCTGATGCTACTAAATCAGGGACCACACTATGAAAACTACTACGAAACAAAGAATTGGCCATCATATGTTGGTCTGTCCCCCCTCCTTTTTTTTTCATTGGACAATAAAATCCAAAAAACACTGTGAAACTCTAGGAAACACCACCCTTCTGTCTTCATATATAAAAAAAAAAATCAAACCTTTAAGACAGTTTCCTTACATTATTACAAAGGCCAATAGGTTTCTTTTTTTTTTTTTTTAAGATTTTATTTATTTATTTGAGAGAGAGAATGAGAGACAGAGAGCACGAGAGGGAAGAGGGTCAGAGGGAGAAGCAGACCCCCCGCTGAACAGGGAGCCCGATGTGGGACTCGATCCCGGGACTCCAGGATCACGACCTGAGCCGAAGGCAGTCGCTTAACCAACTGAGCCACCCAGGCGCCCCGGCCAATAGGTTTCTAAGGAATGATTTTTGAAAGTAAATATTAACTTTAGCTCTCAATGTATACCTTACCTAGAAATAAAATCTCAATTTTAAATATCATAATCAATCCACTGAGCTCTTCTAAGAAGATAAAATGGATTGGAAATAAGTTAGCCAATGAAGTTTCAAACCTGGCCAATATCAGTTAGCAAAGGGTTCTTCTACCTTAGAAATTTAAGATTGAAAAACAGTCCTAAATCCGTAAAGGGCAATTCAAGAATACTGTCTTGGAACGATGGTTTAAGAATCACTACAAGATATTTAGATTTCTGTTGGCAAAAAGTTAAAATCAAGAATGTAACCAAATCACAGCTGAAAAGTATACCTAAACAAAATGAACTTATGAGACCACAGGGTCTAGAAACCAGGACTCAGAGAAAAATGTGAGCCACACATATAATTTTAGATCTTCTAGTAGCCACATTTAAAAAGGTAAAAATAAAGATGAAATTAAATTTAATTAATATATTTCATTTAATTCAAAATACCCATAATAACATCATCTTAACAAATTACTAATGATATATTTTACATGCTTTTTATTGCATTAAGTCTTATCTCTGGTCCACGCATTACACTTCCAGCACACCTTGATTCATTCCACATGTAGTCACATGTGGCTAGCGGCTACCACAGTAGACAGCACGCAAATATAAACAAACTGAAATTCACATCTCTTCACTGAGTACACTGATATTTGATACAGTGGCTGTGTTTTAATATACTGGTGTTAGCATAGCAGTCATGTCCTACTGTTCTGTTTTCATAAACTACTTGTAAATTATATTTTTAAGAATTTAAAGCTTTAAATGTTTGTTTTGTTCTCACTCAGTTTCAAAACTAAGCAAACATTTGGCCCCTGCCAAATAAAAATATTTTTTTAAATATTGCATTTAAAAAAAAAAAAACAAAAGCTTCCCAAGAGAATCACCTTGTAAACAGGTAAGCTACCATCAACTGCTATTTTACTTGGAGTCCCAAAGCCAGTGGTATCTCAACTTGCCTTTCTCTAGCCCAAGGGAAGACCCAGCAGCCACTATGGGCCTGCACCGGTCCCCACGCTAGGGAAATTTTCATCTCCTAGGCTTGTGAACAGAGAGCTAAGTCATAACTACCAACCGAATCCCCAAATTGAAGTATCTGGTCCTTTGTGGGGTGGGGGGGTAGGGGGGTGGGATATGACAATGATGTAACCTGATCACATTACACTTATTCAGTAGCAGCACAGTTAACTCAATGGGACTAGCAGAATTGTCATAAACGTACATCAGGCATATTTTTAATGTGATTAAAATATTATTCCGGGGCGCCTGGGTGGCTCAGTCGTTAAGTGTCTGCCTTCGGCTCACGTCATGATCCCAGGGTCCTGGGATTGAGCCCCGCATTGGGCTCCCTGCTCCACAGGAAGCCTGCTTCTCCCTCTCCCACTCCCGCTGCTTGTGTTCCCTCTCTCGCTGTATCTCTCTCTGTCAAATAAATAAAATCTTTAAAAAATAAAATAAAATAAAATAAAATATTATTTCAACACTAGTTTTAAATTAAAACTAGAAAAGAAAAATCAGCTTAAGGTACTACCTTTAATTATTCATGATCTATAGAAAGAGACCAGACAGATAACCTGTATACAAAATGAAAAATTTAAGTAGACTATAAGAGTTTTTCTTTTCTTTTCTTTTTTTTTTTTTTTAAGATTTTATTTATTTATTTGACAGAGAGAGACACAGCGAGAGAGGGAACACAAGCAGGGGAAGTGGGAGAGAGAGAAGCAGGCTTCCCGCGGAGCAGGGAGCCCGATGCGGGGCTCGATCCCAGGACCCTGGGATCATGACCTGAGCCGAAGGCAGACGCTTAATGACTGAGCCACCCAGGCGCCCCAAGAGTTTTTATTTTCAATAGGAAGCCAGAGTACATCATTTATTGCCTTTAATTAATACATCTGATGATCAAAATAGAGTCCAACAATGCAGTATATAACAAGTCACTGAGTACACAGCAGCAGACTATAAATTATAAACAGGGTGTTTTGAGGAAATCTCTACATTACCCTTAATATTTGAAATCCAGAGTTTGAGACTGATTTACTCTATAGTCCGGTGAGGTATGATTTTGTTGGGAAGGACTGAAACAGTGCCTCTAACACCAAACCACCTCTGAGCCTCTCAAAAATAATGGGCTGTCCTTCACTTTTCACAAGTGAGTTTTCTTTTGCACATAAAACTCTTGCCGTAAGCATAAATGTACTCATGTGTATGTACAACAGTAGTGAGATAATTACATACCTTTGGGGCTTAAATACATCTGGTGTCACATCACACCTTAAGCATATAGTTATTTCATTTTGAACCATTCACTCTGGAGAGTAATTACTCATCCCATAACTTGGTCATAAAAAGCAGAGCTTATTCAGTATTTCAGCAATTATATAGCATAGGTGCATTTTTATATGGTACTTTTGTAAATCAGATAATCAAAACATATACCTTAAAAAGTTAAAGTGCTAGAATTATGACAAGTTATACAGACATACTAAGCCTTTAACTTGAGACAAGTCTGCAAAGAAATCTGCAGTTGCTACAGACAGACCCAGCTATGGAAGGAAAGTTGAACCCACATGCAGAGTTCACTAATTTGAGGAGAAGGTATGGTGGCAAAAGGAATGAGGTCACAAGAAGGCAAATCAAACAATCCAGGTTTTATGAGGAAGGACAGTGTCCTATTTACTATCTTACATTAGCCAGTCAGGTTGCACCTTTACACTGCCTACTCCCAACTGAAAAATAAAGGTAAAAAGAAAGAAAGACAGAAAGAGAGAGAGACGGAGGGAGGGAGGGGGAGAGAGGGAGAAGAAGAGAGAGAGGAAGGAAGGAAGGAAGGAAGGAAGGAAGGAAGGAAGGAAGGAAGGAAAGAAAACAGACAGAAAGGTCAGTTTCAACATTTCAGACTAGTGGATTCAACAGCCTCTACAAATGTCCCTTTATAGAGTCTCATGGTTACACACTGAAGGGAATAAGGAAAAGGAAAAGACCCTGGTGTTGCCTAGAAAGACACATCCAATCTCTCCTTCTCTGGGAACAGAGGAGTTTCCCCAAAACAAAAGAGGAAAAGGAAATGTTAAGGCTTGCTCTAAGAGTTAGACAAATGTGTCCACAGCACTGCAGCAAACTACTCCATCTCTCCATCAGTAGGGCTGCTAATACAACCCACCAGCACCCAGAGCTGCCTTCCAGGAACAGTGTGTGTGCACCTCAGAAGCTTCAAACAGCTTCAGTTATACTGATCTCCTCTCTGAAGTATCTCCTACATACACTGCCCTTAAGTCTCCCACTAAAATCAAGGAACCGATAAAAGAGAAAATGGTAATTGTTTCAAGCCAAACTATTAGTATCATTAAATGCTGTGAATGAAACTCTTCTTTAAAAAGCTCAGCAAAGGGGCGCCTGGGTGACTCAGTCGTTAAGCGTCTGCCTTCAGCTCAGGTCATGATCCCAGGGTCCTGGGATCGAGCTCCACATCGGGCTCCCTGCTCAGCAGGAAGCCTGCTTCTCCCTCTCCCACTCCCCCTGCTTGTGTTCCCTCTCTCGCTGTGTCTCTCTCTGTCAAATAAATAAGTAAGAAATAAAATAAAAATAAAAAGCTCAGCAAAGAAAAAAGTCATATTCAACTTAGCATCAGCTCCAAGAAGCAAGAAGATACTATGGGTCTTATATCCATTACTATATCAAAACCTAAAAAATAAAATGAGCACATCCCAGATATCATGGACCACCATTCAAAGATCAGGCAACTGATCTCTGAATGGGGTCACATATCAAGGTCTCTGTATGGCTTCTTTCATGTACGTACAGAAAGACAAGCTGCCTTCAGCAACACCAGAAAAGAAGGTGGTACAGTAAAAAGACACCACTTGAGAAGTAGGAGGCCTGGGTGTCCAGATCTGGCACAGACTGGCTGAGCGCTCCTGGACATGTGACTTAGCATCTTATGCCTCAGTTTCCTCAGCAACAGAATGAAGAGAACATCTTCTCAAAGTTGTTATGAGGGCTGGAGATCATGCTTGTAAAGCACTGAAACAGGTACTCAAAAAGTGCTAGATGTTTTTAAGCTGTGACTACAGAGAACAGTAAATGAATACAAGTTTCAAATTAGAGTTGACTCCCACCACCACCAAACAAGATACTGGAAAGAATTCAAGTTTGTCCAAGACCAATTTAATGGGATAGAAATAACTTTTTGTGGTAGATACTTGATTGGTATTTTGTACATGCATCATTCTAGCCTGCTACTTTTAAGTTGAACTAACATGAAGAATCAAAGGTTACCATGACCAAAAAAAAAAAAGAGACTGAAAGACAAAGGCTCAAGCACAGGCAAGAACACACAGAGTAACAAACAGGAAAAAATGCTGCATGCAGACCTGCTATGTGCCCCACAGTAACCCTGCACATGAGCTCTGTCCCTGCTCACCAAGATGCAATACAGCTGCCCGTTCAAGAAAAACGAGAAAAAGAGGAAACGAGAACTGACCCACACATGGGGCAAGAGAGTCTCCTGCTCTAACCGCATGCCCTATCATCCACTCAAAACCTTTGGGTTGTTTGGTTTTTCCCCGGTAATACATGACAAGTTGAATTTCTCAGTCCATGTCATATAAACCCACATACCAATACAAGTGACCCTGATACAGGAGCTTCTCAAACTCTCCTAAGAAAGTCCCTCTAACAGCAGAGACGCATGAAAATATACATCTGGGGAATGTGGGAGTGGCCCAAAGTGACCACCAAACATACCACTGGGCTGTTTTTCAAACTGACACATTCTTTGTGGAATAGGTGTGGGAATAGAAGGTAAGATGGAACCACTGAGGTAAAGCAGTGCCTCTTCTTGGAGAGTTAGGAAAATATTTTCCAAGTAAAACATTACTTCCTTCATCCACTTATTCAACAAACTTTTGGGAGTCAACTATGTGCAAAGGGTTGTACTAAGAGCTATGGATACAAAAACACATTACCCATCCATATAAACACAAACATACACTCTAATGGGGAAGACCATGCATACCGTTACAAAGGAGAGACATCTTTGCCAGATTTCTCTGAGCCACGATGACTTAAAATTAATGCATTAACCAGGCAGAAAGAGGATTCCAACTAGAAAAAAAGAACATGGGCAGAGGCGGCTAGCAGGGCAGCTTGGAGGCAACTGAAGAGCAAAGGAGAAAGATGTGCAAGAGGCAGATGAGGATCCAGGCCAGACATGCTAGGCCTTGCACACCCATGAACAACTTTAAGTCCTATGAGCAAAGGGAGGCCACTGAAGGTTCTGCACAAGAAGCCTACAGGCAACATCATTCTAGCTGCAATACAGATTTTAAGAGCTGATGCATGCCTGTCCAAAGTTTACAGGCTGATTATAACACTCTTAAAAATACATGAAGTCCACTCTCACACATGTGTATACACACACAGAAAAAAAGCATATTCTATGAAATAAAAAACCTCTGTGGTACATATCAGAAGTGCAGAAAGGCCATTAACAGGCCTTTCACTGGATAGCTAGAAAAGAGAGTGGGGTAGATAGGTCACATCAGCACAGTTTTCAAGGGCAAGACTTATGAGACACCTAAAAATAGAATTGAGGGGGAAAAAAGCAACCCAAAACGTCAGATGATAGTAAGCTCTTAAATTTTCACTTGAAACTATTTTTCTCGACACTTTATTTGTAAACGTTTAAATAAGAAGAAAAAGGTTATTCAACTCTTTTTATTGATTCAAGTTGCCAAAAGAAGGGACGGTAGATCTCAGCATATAGACATATCACCTGAGAAATTCAGAAGTGTATCTGAAACTGAGTGCTTTGTAACTTCTTCCATTCTCTGCCTGCCCATGGTAAGTAAATATTCATGGAAGCCTAGAAACTAAACCCCAAGTCACCAGCCTAATCCATAAACTGTCCATTCTATTCATGAATATCATTGAATTGATATTTATACATGCCTCTTTCCACTTTCAGAAGAATAATTCTAGAGTTCCAAGTAAAGACAAAACTCATCAATCATTAGGGTCAAAAACAAGGGAGGCATTAAGATATCAAGGCCATGGCATACTTTGTTCAATAATATATATAATGTTTAGTTGTACTAGATCAGGCAACATTTACTATCATAATAAAATATTAATAGAGACTAATCTGTAGATGGTGAAACTTAATGCTTTAATGGTAATGAAACAATTTTTTGAAACAATATTTCCCTCATCTGATTACAAAATCAATACATGGTGATTGCAGGGTTTTGGGGAAATACAAAAAACTAGAAGAAAATAATGGAGAAAATTAGGTAAATTGGAGAAATTAAGTAAATAATGGAGAAAATTAGGTAAAAGGGGAACACTGCGTAACAATGTATTTTCCTCCTGTGTAATTATTTAGAATTCAAGTACTTTCATGTATTCATTCCCATGTGGGTCTCTTAACAGCCTCATGATAGAGGTGACAGAGGTATAATTATTCACATTTTATAAGGAGTCAAGGAAGCCCAGAGCCAGTAAGTGATCTGCCTAAGGGTACACAAGTAGTAAGACAAGAGCCAGCAATGAGGACTCTAGTCTCCTGATGGGTCAGACATGCTCTCCAAGCTCACGGTCATGTGATTAACAAATGATACACTCATAGAAGCGGCCAACTGCCAGTACATAAAATGAGCAGTACCTGTGAACATCAATCTAAGGTAAGAAAACGTGCAAAGAGAATTGTATCGTTAATAGAAACATGCTAAAATGCTATGACATGAAATAAGAACAGGAAAATTTACATATCTTTAAATTGTCCCCCTCCCAAAAAAGCATGAGGCGGGGAGGGCCCAAGCAGGTGGCCGAGGGGAAAGACCCATCAAACCCACAGAGTTTGAGAATCTCTTAATTAACTGTTTCCTTTTGATGTGAGTAAGAACCCAGACAGAAATCATATATTTTTTATCTGAAAGAGATCGAGTGGAGTAGCTGATGAAGACAGAGATCAGACAAAAGTTTCCTTTCAGTCCCAAACAACTCCTTCTCAAACAATCTTCCTTTCTCCCCTCTCTCCCTACACACACAATGGAGCGTGCATGTGCAAACACGTAGAGTATAATTTTAAAATGATTTATTAATTGCCCCCCCTTTGTGAAAAACAAGATATACATATGACTATAGTAACTACAGACTTTATAATCTGAACTGGAACACTTACAAGAGTGAAAGAGGGGACTGTTGATAATTATGTCAGGAAATGAGGCATAAACTAAGACTGACCAGACAAATGGGAACACATGGTCACCCAACATCTGGATAACCCATCCCTCTCTCATGAACCAAGCATTAGTTCAAATTATTGTTCAAAACACTGTTTGGTTATCCCATTTTAGGCAAAACTGAGTCTGAAGCAAATTCTACCTCAAGACAAAGTCATCAGCATTTTGTAGACCAGTTTAATAAGCCATTCCTATTAATTAGCCAATGTCTTTTCGTAAGATGTCAGATCTTGCGGGATGTTTTGAAGTTATATGTGCTGTACGAGTCATCTGGGAAAAAGGTTAAAAAAAACTAATTAAATTTATTTTTGTCAGTTTCTTTAAAAAGTGAAATAGCAAATAAAAGGAAAAAGCAATCTCTTAATCCCTCAAAGTCATTTATAATTGAAAGTTATTTTCTTGGATAACTCAAGACTACTGTTCTACACAGGAATGCCCAATTTATTTTCTGTTTAGGCTTGGAATCATCAAATAAATAAACTGCTTTTATAACAGATTTTTGGTCAATGCTATGAATAAGTTAGCAAGCTTAAAGAAAAAGTCCCCTCAAATGAGAAAAAGAAACTTTACATTTATAAGTTTATTTGTTTCTGCAGAAATAAACTGATGATAATAAACCAAGTCCTAAAAACTAATCTACCTATCTTCTGGTCATATTCCTATTCAAAATACCTCTTAATAGATTAAGTTATAGATAGCAACTCAGATTCAGAAAATCAAATAGAAATTATAACTTGGAGATTTTTTTTTTTCAACAAGAGAATTTCATACAGGCACCTACAAAGACTGGCATGTAATCTAAGCTTATTCATTCAAGTAACATTTAAGCTTATTCATTCAAGTAACATTTCGACGTCTACTATGTATACACCGCACGGACATATTAATAGTTGGGTCTCCTGAATTTAAAATTTGCTAGTACTCTTTTTTCAATATAGCAGATACATCTTTCACACCAAAAAGGGACTTTGTATTTAAATATTCTCAGTATTTTATCCTGAAGAACAAGACTAAAAATAAACAATGGGTAACTCAAAATGACTCTGAACTGTGTGTATGGCAGAATATTTTTACATGTTTGTTAGCACTTCATATTTTGAGTTATCTGACAGCCAACCGTTGCTCCCTCTATTAAAGAGGCTTAAAATCTGCAATCTTACAAAGGATGTGATTTTCTGATTTCTCATAAGAAATCATCTCTCTTTTCCTCCAATATTTACATTAAGGATGAGTTCCACAATTGCGTTCTCAAGTTTGGAAAAGGTCATGAATTAGATAGGCCAGTGTCAGTCTCTACAACAAACCCCTTGTAGAATTTCAGAAGGTCAACCTACTTTCACTAGAAGAAAACCATATTATCTAAGCATACCCAGTTTACTATATCTTTTTTTAAAAACAGTATGACAGTTCTAGATTTCTTAAGTAAGGCTTCTTAAAAGAGTCAAGACGTAATAGAATTTTCTATATTAAATAAGACTTCTTGAAAGAGGATCAAACCTCAATTCTAAATGATTAAAAAAGCAAACCAAAAAAGAGAAAACTAGTTGATCCACAACTGCAAAGGATCAGAGAGAGAAAGAACAACTCAAGGAAGTAAATTTTTAAAACCAGCCTTTCAAAGATGCAATAGTTAATACATCCCTAAAACTATCATAATACAGACTGCCATTATACACTGAACTTTCACAAATTACCTTCTGAATTGTTACTATCTTTAAGAGAAAGAACTGGGGGAGGGAGAAGGTTAAGTAAAAAATAAGTTTTTATATAACATTAAATATTCAACCCAAAGAAATACAAATTCTTGAAATAAACATTGTATATTTGAACATGGTTACTTGAATTTTTTGTGCTTTTCTGAGTTTAACCCACCACAATCACCATTCCTTCCTAAGACCCCAACACACACACACACACACACACACACACACACACACACACACACACACAGAGTTTAAAAAAATACAAACCATATCCTTATATGTCAAAACACAAATTTCATAGAAGAGCACAAGAACTCAGAAGTCTCAGGACTTACCAAAATCAAAAAACAAACCACTACTAAGCTATGAGCTACTAAGACAAATTCAGATTTAATACATACACTGAATTTTGAATAAACTCATAATCACTGGCTCTTGTATCACCAATTTTTTCTAACACATCGGAACTTATAAACTATGAAAGTCAATTATTAAGAATGAGCACGAAAAATCATAAAGGAAACAAATTACTACTAAAACAGAACTTTTTTAAAAAAACCTGTCCATTTTAAAAGTATTTTGCCATAAACTGTTAAAATGAGTAGTTTTTTGAAAAGTTTTTTTCCCACTGCAATCATCCTTATTAAAAGCAAAAATGCAATACTATCCAGTACTTTAGAATTTCCTGCTATTTATGAAACGGCTTAGACAAAATGCTTTTTTAATAAGTTGCTAAGAGAAATCCATGAAAACTGCAAGGAAACTGTTTAGGCAAGTTCCAATAAGGAACGTCATTTGAGCACTGTGCTTACAAGGACTCTAAACAGCACTAGTCAAACTACCTTCTGGGCTTTGGTTTTAATCAAGCTGACCTGATACGGACATCATTTACATGACTCACCTAAATAAAATCTAAATTACATTAAGGATCCATAACATAGTCACTTACCTACTATCATCCAGTAGATTACAATGTTCTATGAATCATATTAAATTATATAGATAGATAACCTATCTATCTATATAGATGAACACCCATCTAGAAGAAACATATATAGATATGGACAGATCAATGGATTTTTTTCCAAGACACCTTTGGAATAACTACTATAACCACTAACTGCAGAAAGACACCAAATGGCACAATTACTACACTGTGTTAGAGCTCAACGTACTTGATAATCTATACCCAAGACATTTTGATTATATTTCCTAATGAAATTTTTGTTTTCACCCTAAATAAAAAAATAAAATATCCTTAGCTCGGCAACAGCAAGCTGCCCAATTTGCTCTTATCCACAATGTAAGCACTTGTTTTAAGATGTAAAAATGTAAATAAACTCTAAAACATCTGTCTTCTCTAAGCTATTAGACCAGAAACTCACCTTTCACTAAATCCCTCAACTAAACTTTATTCTACAAGTGAATTCAACAGAATTCATCCAATAACTACCTTCAAGACAAAGTGAAGAAAAAAAACCAATTTGATTCTATTTCTAGTTATTTTGGCCAATTATTTTGTGCTACCTTAAGAAGGACATCAGATCAATGCACTAACTAAATGTTATCCTGCCATTCAACAGATCTAAATATATTACACCACCACTCATTGAATAAGTGAATAACCATAATCCCTGGTTCTATTCATATTCAGTGTAGTCCATGGTCCACTGAAAATCATCCCCAACATAACCTCAGCTTTTCTATGTACCACTGTGGAAAGAATATACACAGTGTTCTTACCGAAGTCCCTTCCAAAGATACAGATTCACACTCCAACATTCTTTTTACTTTTTTCAAAAAATATTCAAGAACAAATACAATGTACTTTTCATTTTGAGTGCATCTAGAAATCAAGGAAGTTCTGAAATTCATATGTGCAGCCGAAAGTTTAAAACTCAATTTGCAAATAAAATCCACATAATACTGGCTGTAGAGTATACAGAATCTAGACCCAGATACTGATATTCCAAATACCTAGCTGCTCCCTACAAGAATAAATAGTAAGCTTTTAGATGGGGGGGACATATTCCTACAGCATTAACCAAACCTAACCACACACAACTGTGTTAGCAAAGTGAACACTGACAACTGTAGAAAAAACAGTACAAGTGTTTTTTAAAAATGTCTGACAACACCTTTAATTATATAAACCAATTCAGACTCTACAACTTCAACAGCAATGGCAATTTTAAAAGATGCCCAAGGTATATTAAGTAAGTCTGGCAAATTTCACACTTGGTGCCACCACAAAACCAAAATTACTGAGCAGAATATAAGTGTGACCTGATAAGACAATTCTTAAATCTTTCTCCCATCCAACATAGCTAGAGTAGTAGGATGACCACTATCAAAAACCAAACCTTTCTAAAAATAAACATGTACACCCCATTTCAAAAAAGAAGAGGTAAGGAGAGGATCATAGTGGAGAATATGTCTGAAGTCTGAAAACTAGTTTAGTCAGATAACTGAAAAGTTAGGTTTTTGACATTTGCCAGCAGTCCCACAACGTGCTGGCCCTGTGCCATCATGGCCTGGTGCCAGCCTGATGCAGGGCCAGGCTAAAAATAGCAGCCAAGCAGCAGCTGGAACACACAGGTCTTTGTGACCTCAGCTTTAGTCCCCTAAATCAAGGGAGGCTGGAGGGGAGGAGACAACCGCAGGCAAAGAATGGAACAGAATAAGCTCTTGGCTGGTACTTCCTACCTCTTCAGGATTTCTTCCTTTTTTTCCTACCACTCCCTCCCCCTCCTACTGCTTACTCCCTCTACTCCATTCCCCCACACTCAAAAAAGGAAGAAAAAGAAGAAGGGCAGTGAGGCAAGGAGAGAAAGCAAAGACAGTGGAACACTGAAGAAGTTGGGTTCAGAGGCTCCTCCACCTCCTATCCTCAAGTCTCACTTGATTCGACCATCATCACAGAGCAGCCATTGGTCACCGCAGTCCTCAGCTTTACCATGGTCTACAGGAAGTAGAAGAAAAAAAAATCACACAGAGGATTGGCAGGGAAGGGGAGGCCTAAAAGATGGTGCCAAGAGTACAAAATCCTAAGTGCTTAAGAAGCTTAAAGAGTGCTAAAAAAACAAAGTCCTAAAGAAATAGGGCAAACGTATTTAAAAAAAGGTCCTCACTCATCACATATACCAATCAGATTACAAATTTCTGGTATTTGAGTTTTAGGGGTGTATTTTATGACAAATATTTATAAAAGCCATGACCATCTTCTCTGAAGAAATGAGTTAAGATAAAGCAGTAGCAGAAGCAAAGGTTGAGCATAACCAAATAACAGTGCTGCCTTCAACTTCCGCAGGCCTTCACCAAGAAAGATCAACACAACACTAGAAGAGGCTCCAGGCTCTGAAATTATAAAATATCTATACTTCATTTATAAAAATGCTGGTCACTGTCGGCAAATATTTTAACAGGTACAATGTGGCACATATAGCGTTCGAAATTGTACCGATCTAATTAAGTAAGAGAACTTAAATCTTGCTTCTGTGGACTCACTCTACACACTCTCTTCCTATGCATATTTTCTGTATAATATCTTCCATCATTAGAGATCTGACACCAATTAACAATGAAAAATGTATTAAGTAAACAGAGAGACTGTTAAATAAGGCAGGATCAGGCAGTGAGTCACCTGAATTTTAAGCACATTAATTCACTAAATGAGCTTCCAATTTATCTGATCAGCTCATTCGGTTAGCAAGAGTTTAAACGTACTGACAGGTCCTACTGCATCCTTCAAATTAACATCTTTCCAATAAACTCTCTCTCTCAAAGAATATTAAATCTTTTTACCAGCAACAAGAAATAGTATGATTTTTAATCATAACACTTAAAAGCGGCCTTAAACATAACACTTAAACATAACAAAAAGGGACTTAAACGAGACATGGTTTCTTAAATATACCTTGAGAGATTACCTTTGCTTCATATGTATCACATTTAGATCTAACCTACAAGTTATTCCTCTTTCAAAAGTTAAAACTGCCCAGTGGAAGGATGATCAAAATCACCCCCACAACCATCTTCCAAAGCTGAAATTCATTCATAAAAGGAATTTTTGAAATGCAGTGTTTCAAGTCAAATTTTAAAATACATATTAAAAATCATAGCTGTGATCACAATTTAAAATTCTGGACACTACGAAAATCACTCTAGAAAGTAGAAAGACTATAAATCTAAAGATGAACCTTCTGGAGTAGTTAATGATGACACATCATGGGCAGTATTACTTAGAGGCTAAGAGTACCAGGCTGGGGCTGGCTCGTTAATGTACCAGCCCCAGCCTGTGTCACTAGGCAAAAGCCACTTTCATTTTTTTCTATGCTTTGGTTTCCTCATCTGTAAAATGAAGATGATAAAAGTACCTACACCTCATAGGACTGTTAAGAAATACAAAGTGCAGGGCGCCTGGGTGGCTCAGTTGGTTAAGCGACTGCCTTCGGCTCAGGTTATGATCCTGGAGTCCTGGGGCTCCCTGCTCAGCGGGGTGTCTGCTTCTCCCTCTGACCCTCCTCCCTCTCGTGCTGTCTCTCATTCTCTCTCTCTCTCAAATAAATAAATAAAATCTTTGGGAAAAAAAAGAAATACAAAGCGCTTGGAGCAGTACCTGACACAAGGTTAAGGCTATGAAAGTGTTAACTAATATTATTACTATTACTATTAGTAGATATTGCTGCAGTCGTATTAAAGAGGCTCACTGTAAATCTGCTTAGCTCAGTGAAGAAAAGCCCCCAATCATACAAGAGGTCTTTCAGAGTTGGGAGAGATTACCGAAGTTTTGAGACCACATCAACTACATGAAAGACCCTATACATCTAGCAGCTATGTAATACCATCTACTGGCATAAGGGTAGAGGGGACATTGACAGAAACAGTGAACAACTTACGAACACAGGTCAAAGGTAGACACGAGTGGTTAAGTTTTCATAAATATACTCAATTCAGAGCAACCAAATTTCTTACTGGATATTAACTTCAGTTGTTCCACATAAGCATTTTAAACTTTCGGTAAATTCTTTACTCCATAAATGTACAGGTGTAGGAGTACATTCATGTGTGTTCACAGGGCTGTAACACAATTTCATACAGTTAACCCTTGTAACTCACTTTTTCAAAACCTTAATCTCATCTTAGAACCTCTACAATTTCCAAATGTCTACAAATATTTCATACTAGCATACATTTAGCATGCTAGATCATTGCTTAACTGAAGCCGTTAGATTCTGGCCAGATACTAAAATGCTATCTAGAAATACTTTTATAACATTCAATAAAATGTTAGCCAAATAATCTCTCCAACAGTCCAGTCGTTCTACATTCAAGAATATGCCTGTCCTGGGGCTGGGGCGCCTGGCTAGCTCAGTCAGTGGACCATGTACAGCTATTGATCTCGGGGTTGTGAGTTCAAGCCCTACACTGGATACAGAGATTACTTAAAAATAAAATCTTTTAAGAAATAACAATAATAATAATGTTTGTGCTGGGGCATCTTGCTGCTTCAGTCAGTGGAGCGTGCAACTCTTGATGTCGGGGTGTGGGTTCAAGTCCCACATTGGGTGTGGAGATTACTTACAAATAAAAAATCTTAAAAAAAAAAGAATATGCTTGTCCTGAGTTCTGGAGTTTTGTAAAACTTACCAAACAATCTCAGCAAAGTAAGAGGCAGCCTGAATAGTGGAAAAACCGAAATTTAAGGTTTAACTTTGCAATTTACTATCCCTCTCTGGACAAATTATTCAACATGTCTGGGCCTCAGCTCTACAAGTAGGTAATGACTATCATGCAAAAAGCATTTTGTAAAAACAGCTTCTCATCTGTTAGCATATTTTAAGAAGAAACAGCACAAAGTATCTGTACCAAGAGTCACTGGGATACGCTTTGGGTCATGATACTCAAATGACATCTGAGTTTATCTCCTTTTGTGCTCACTTGTGAACTTCAAATTAGTTACAAATATATAAATAAATACATGTAAGTATATACAATACATATTAACTGACACCAAACTAATTATCACTCAGGAATCCCACAAATACAAAACACTTAGCATATCCTTAGCAACAAAGGTTTCACTTACTATTGGCTGAAAGTCAACCTTTAAATTTCAAATGAAAACCAGATTTTGCACTGCATTCTCTCTAAAGCTTGCTTTAGCTACCTTTTCTAAATGAGAAAAATAAAGGAAGCATCCTATTTTTAAAGAACTGAAAACCATGTACAAAGCATATTCTTAGCAAAACACAGGGCACTGAAAAATACTCAGGTTTTTAGAACAAATCTAACCAACGTACTTTATTTTTGAGACTCTGGCTAGGACTGAGGAACTAGAGTGTATTTCCATGGGGCAAGACTATGTAATATTTTTTGCCAAATTACCATGTGATACTGATTTCTCAAAAGGAGATGGAGAGTCTTTCCATCCATTTCAAGAGGGAAACAGTTTATGTTTTCTAATTTACAGTAATCCCCAAACATTTACATATGTCAAAAAATTGATAAACCAAGAAAATTAAATTAGGCTTTTTTTATTGTGAGAAAAAACTGTTCTTGAAATTATATCACAGTAATTTGAAAGATAACTAAAAATGATTTTGTGGGTTCCATGTAGTTTATCATCACTTTAAAAATAGTTGCCTATAATCTGCGTTGTTTCTAAGATGTTTATACTTACCTATAATCTTCTTTCTTTTTAGGATATTTGTCCTCTTAAATATAAAAGTTGGAGGTCAACAGCAGTTCAAGTTTAATGACTGCCCCTATAAAAATTTCTAACACCACAAGAGTTTGTTTTATCGTATGTATATATAACTAAGCTTCTTAAAGGTACCAAATTCATTTTGAATTATTGAAGAAAACTGGTTTTCTAACACAAAAATATAGAGCATGTAAGCATGCGGATTTACTACAGATCCAATCATGTAGTTTTTAAAAGGGGCAGCTTTCTTAAAAGACATCAGTATTCCTCCACTGCCATCTTGTTCACTGAACATGTTACCAGCTAAAATCAAACATCATTAACTAAACCTTTAATATGAGTGTGACCAGAAAAGATATGCTGGTCTCTTGTCTTTCCAAATGAAACATTTAGAGTTAGAAGTGATGGCAAATGATTACCCATTGTGAAAAGAAAAGAGGCCCAGGATAAACATCTTAAAAATCGGCCAAGACATACTTAAGACAATAATGACTTGAGTTGTTCAATTAATTGCAAAAATTCTTCTATTAAAGGACATGTTCTACAGGCATCCTGATCCTTCTAAAAGAAAAGCCATCAAAGTCTTTGCAAAAAGGATGAAATTCAACATACAGTTTAAATAAAATAATGGGGATGGCCTTTTCCTCTTCAACCCGAAGATATACTAAGAATACAACTCTAGGGCAAGATATTAAAGACTGAAGCAAGAGTAAAGATGTTTCCTTAATTCAAATCTGCAATTCATCTTCCAGTATTACCGAAATCTTCTGGCTACAAAATGTTTTGTTTCCTGAACACTTTAGCTTTCCTCACTGAACCAATACTTACAACAAATTCCAAGATGTTCTCACCTAAAATTGAAATTTTAACTTTCCTCAGAACAATGCTGAGCACATTTGAGGTGCGCAGATACTTTGAAAAATCAACAACTTCAAACACTTCAACTGGCACAGAATAAAAAATACATATACAACCATAGTTTCAAAATTTTTTCTTTTGTGTACTTCTTCCTTAATCAAATGGCAGAAAACGTATAGGATCTGATTTTAAACCATTCTATATTATCACTTTACTCTTGAAAATGCTTTCACTGAAATTACTACCACCAATAACCAAAACACCCAATTCTGAAAGTGCATCTAGAATCACATCTTTACATAACAATCTCTGGTCTATAAAGAAAATCAAGGGCGCTGGGTGGCTCAGTTGGTTAAGCGACTGCCTTCGGCTCAGGTCATGATCCTGGAGTCCCGGGATCGAGTCCCACATCGGGCTCCCTGCTGAGCAGGGAGTCTGCTTCTCCCCCTGACCCTCCCCACTCTCATGCTCTCTCTATCTCATTCTCTCTCTCAAATAAATAAATAAAATCTTAAAAAAAAAAAAAGAAAAAAGAAAATCAAAACACTCAAAGAAATACCAACAAATTAGCCTTAAATAAATTAAGTGATTAAAAAAAATTTTTTTAAGATTATTTATTTATTTATTTATTTATTTGAGATACAGAGAGAGAGAGCATGAACAGAGGGAGAGGCAGAAGCAGGCTCCCCGCTGAGCCAGGAACCCCATGTGGGGCTTGATCCCAGACTCTATCATGACCTGAGCCAAAGGCAGACGCTTAACCATCTGCACCAGCCAGGCGCCCCTTAAGTGTATAAAAATTTTATCCATCCTAATTCTAAAAAAGATTCCCTGTTAACTACCTTGCCACCCCCTAAAACAAGAGATTTTAAGTTATGAATCTGAAAAGACCATAATAATGTGTTTACCAAATTGTTAACAGAATTCCAGACAATATTCTTTTCTCCCAAAAGTTACCAGCAAAACAAAACAAACAAACAAAAAGCAACTCCTTTTAAAACTTATCTCCTTCCTGCCCATACTAAAGACAAGACCCCAGTTTTGTTTAAACACTTCTTACTTTTAAAATGATTGGTCACAAATAAGGAAACTTGCCCGTTTCAAAACAAAACTGAACGTGCACCAATCTTCAGAAAGGGAACACATGTACCCCCAAAACAAAAAAATATAAACTAATTAAAAAACACAAGAATAATTTTTCTAAAATTTTTTATTACAAAAATATATGCTTCTTTTTCTACTTTGAAGAAAAATCTGACCGTAACACAATCGTAGAATGAAAAGTAAAATTACCCCCAAAACTTTGCCTATCCACTTGACTACCCTTCTCCAAAGATAGCCACTATTCAATGGTTGTTCGTGTAGCCTTCCAGACATTTTTATACATCTGTAAGTAAAGTCTATCTTTTTTCTTTTAAATAGAAATTACAGCCTACTGTATGAATAGATGACTTGTTTTTAAATGAATATTCTGGTCACCTTTCTTTGTCATTGTATATATTTCTCTCCTTCACTATTTTTCATGGTGGCATAGAATTCCATTGAGTACTTCTTAACCACTGCCCTTCTGATGGAAATTTCCATTGACTCCCGCTTTTCAGTATTACAAATCACACTGCAATGAGCACTGCTCACCGTATAGAACATCTCTGTGCCCTAATATCAATATATCTGCAAGAGAAATTTCTAGAAATGACATAAAAAAGACTGAACCAAGCAGCTGGGGAGGCAGCATCTTCTCCCACCTCCTCACCCAATTCTGAGTACCATCTATCCATCTTTTTTGTCTTCACCAATGTGGCAGATAAACATGCCATGTCACCTTTGCTTGCTTCTCCTTATGTAAGAGTGAAGACAAATTTATTAATCATTTGCATTTCTTTATGAAAGGCGTTGCCCATTTTTTAACTTACTCATCTTTCTCTCTTTATTTTTTAAACCTATTTTTCAGAGTTCTCTGTTAGCCTCCAACATGCTGCACATACTTACCCCAGTTAGCTGCTTATCATGTTTTCAGCCCTACAGAAATTCTTAGTTTTTTTATCTAATTAAATTTGCCTTTTATAAAAAAAAACAAAACTGTCTGTCTTTTAATTCGAGTTGTCTTTTATAATTTGAGTTCCAGATCATATTAGGAAAGCTCTTTGCCAGGCAAAATTTGAGGGAAATTTTTTTACGTGACTTCTAAAATCATTATTTCAATGATGTCAACAATATTAACACACAAGCACCCTCAGCAATGGCTCCCTTCTAATGTATCATTATTTAATGAAAATAAGCCAGCCACACTTTCTCTAAAACTTCCTATAATCAACTGATGGATAGCTCTGCACCAATTAAATATCATTTACAACTACTACACCAAAGGCTTAATTTTCTTCCTTTAAATTTCTTTTTAAAATAGGAGTTGAAAAGTAGCAAGTATGTTTAATTTCTGGGAAGTCCCAATTCTCTGACCCTCAATCCTTAAATAATCTTCAACAGTGTCAATATAAAATGAAGTCCAAAAACTAGATTTTATCCATTGCATCTATAATTTAGTCACCTCTACAAAAGTCAGTGAATACTTCCTGTACAAACAAACTTGCAATTTTGCAATACCAGAAAATTGCTTATGGTCCTATCATGGTATCGTGTTCTTTTCCATTTCAGGTTCTGAAGCTAAAACGACTTCTACCTCAGCTCGCAAAATTATAAAATAAGCCTCTTATGTTAGTATACCAATTCAACCCACCAATTAAAGCTAAATTAGATGGTTAATCTAGCCATTCTCTCCATCCTCCATCGAGAACAAAAATCCTGGTCCTAAGTTTTCTATCTCACAGTGCCAGCTGCCAGCATTTAGCAGCCTTCCATCTCATAAGCTGACTGGCACAACAAGTAATACAACTTGGAAGTTAAGGAAACTGGCAAAACTCAGAGCGGAAAAAAAGAATATTTTCCACAATCTGTACAGCACTTGGTTAGCACGTATGTGTTTCCGAAAGGGTGGTCAACTCTTCAAACTATGCAAGAACCATCACACTGCTTCACATCAACCACTGCCAACTCCATTCAGTGGCCTCCTTCCCCTTTGGGGACTATTCAAAAAGTTACTATTTTCTTTTACAACTCACTCAGGCCTCTTCACTGATGAAAGCAGGCAAAGCCCACGCTGTGTGTCTGTCTCCCAGAGAAGATTGCATCTTTTATTTATCGCCCCTTGGCTTTATTTTCACAGTGAATTCCTGGCTTAAATGTAATAGCCAAGAAACCCTCCCTATGTGCTCTCCTGTCATTCCTCATTGCTTGCAAGCAGAGTCAAGCATAGAGGGGGGAAAAAAAAAACTGAACATTGGCAGCCAAGCCATAAAAATTCCCAAACTCTAGTTTGGCTATACTGAGAAACTATGGATGTGCTTCAATCCGTTTCAACCCAGCAGGAAACAAGGGGGGCATGGGGATTGAGGAAAGAGGTATAACTTTGAACAATGTTAACTAGAATTTTTTTTTTTAAGAAGGATGGAGAGCCTCAATAGTTAAACCCCCTCCAGAAATAAGGAAAAGGTACAGAACCTAGAAAAGACAACACTGGGGGCCGCCTTTGGAAATAAATGACCATGCGGAAAATCACGTTTGCAGATTGCATTAGAATTCAAATTAACCAGAGAGGATTAAAGAAACCTTCATTCTCTTTTGGGGCCCCTATCCAGACCCCCACTCGACTCCCAAAGAGAGGGATAAAAAGAACGGACTACGGAAAGAAAAGATGAAAAATCAGAGACAGTGATGCTTCCAACCGTCTCCCCATTCATTAGGTACCATGCTCACCACAACGACACTGTTTAAAGCAGACAGCAATACGGGAAGGGGGGACAGAAAATATGCCGTTTGCGATCAGGAGAAAAATAAGAGAAGGGAGTTTCATAATAGCATTGTTCTTCTCAGTCCAGCCCAAACATCCCCATCCTACGGCTGACAAAGATATCTGGCCAGAAAAAAACACTGGGGGCAGGGAGCGACGACAGAGAAAGCTTTTAAACTGGGTATTTGAGAAAACTCTCATGGTCTGTCAGAGAAAAGAGGGCTGTGCAGCTTTAAATCACAAGTCCTTCTCTCGCCTTTGTCAAATATCTTCTACTTTACAAGCTTTGAAAAGAAATAAAGAGACTCTTTTGTTTGGGTCCCCCTTTTCGGAGGATGACAGAAAACTGAAAGGGGTACAAATAAACCTGAAAATGAGAACAAAGTGCGGGGTCGCGCCCAGCTGCCAGGCGGCCGCGCCTGGAGGGACACTGCGCGGCCGCGGAGCCCCTCCGCCTCGCGCTCCTGCCGCCGCCGGCTGCGAGCGCAAAGCCCGTAACTGTTCCCCGCGGCTCGCCCCGCGCACGGCCACCGGCCACCCAGCGCTAACCAAACTCCGGCGGCAGGGGCCCCGGGCACCGCCGGCCCCGGCAGGAAAGGGAAGCGCCAGCCGCTCCTTCCCGGGCTCGGGCCCATCGACTGGGGGACGCCCTCGGGGGGGGAGACAGGTCTCTGAGGAGAGGGGGTCCGGCCCGCTGCCCCCTCCCTCCCGCGCTGCTCCTAGGCAGGGGAGGCGCGGGGGAAAAAACAGACATTTAAATCCCGGGGCCGCCGGCGGAGCTCGCCCGGGCCAGACCAGACGCCGCAATGACCCCGGAGAGCGCCGCGGCCGCCAGCCCGTCGGAGCCCCGAGAGGAGCGGCAGCCGAGTGGCATTAAAATGTAGTCCCCACCCCTCCAATAGAGAGGGCGGGGAGGGGGAGAGAGGAGAAAGAAAGAGGAGCGAGCGGCAGACAAGGGGAGAGGGCAGGGAGAGCGCAGAGTGCGGCCCGGCCGCCGGCTCGGCCCCGGCCGGCATTGTCTGTGCGGCCCGCGCCCCCTCCCCCGCCCCGCACGGCCCCGCCACACACAACCTCCGCCGGAGCCCGGCCGTCCGCCTGCGTCTTTGTCCACAACCACCCCCCGAAAAGGGCGAGCAGCCCTCCGGGACGTGCTCCCCGGGAGGAGGGCGGGTACGGAGCGGGCCGGGGAGCACCCGACAACCCACCCCGCCAACCCCGCCGCGGGGTGAGTCCTGCTGATTCATTTCCCACTCGCGCTGGCCCGTCCGGGGAGACGGAGGCGGGGAGGGGCGAGGAGGAAATGGGCGCTCCGCTCGGGAGGACGGTCCGGGCCGGTGAGGGCACCGGGCGGGGGTGCGGACGCGCGCCGGGCTGAGGGGCGCCCCCCCGAGGGATTGACGGACCGACGGACAGACGGCTCCGCGGCTGCCCCGTGACTCACCGACTTGCAGGACGTTGTCGACGCAGCCGCTCTCCAGCAGCGCGATGCCCCGGCGGAAGGGCAGCCGTGTCTCGTCGCCGCCGTCTGCCGCCCCGGCGGCCCCCACCGACGGGGCCCCGGCCCCGGCGGC